>NC_048601.1:62545939-62755939 GCF_003668045.3 Cricetulus griseus
CAGAACACTGTACATGATAAATAAAACACCCTCTTCCCCTTGCTAATGCATTTATTAGGGACTGTCTTGTTTCTCTCTGCTTGTAGATGACATTAATTATTTGTCCAGATCTCCAGTCCCTTACACAGCACCCAGCAGGACAAGAATCAATTACAGAATAGATGTACCATGATCACCTCTGCCCTTTGCCATGCTAATATTTAATATCCTCTAGAAACTCTTTTTGAGGATGGTAAAGAGGCATTGCCACGTTCAATTTTTCTTTTTTTCCGAGACAGGGTTTCTCTGTGTAGCTTTGGAGCCTATCCTGACACTCGCTGGAGACCAGGCTGGCCTCGAACTCACAGAGATCCACCTGCCTCTGCCTCCCGAGTGCTGGGATTAAAGGTGTGCACCACCAATGCCCAACCAAGTTCAATTTCTTGTAATCAGAATATTTTTTATTTTTTATTTATTATGTATACAATATTCTGCTTCCATGTATATCTGCACATCAGAAGAGGGCACCAGATCTCATAACGGATGGTTGTGAGCCACCATGTGGTTGCTGGGAATTGAACTCATGGCCTCTGGAAGAGCAGTCAGTGCTCTTATCCTCTGAGCCATCTCTCCAGCCCCCACAGAATATTTTTTAAAAGCATCTACAAGGGCTGGAGAGAGGTTAAGAACACTTACTTCTCTTGAAAAGGACCCAGGTTCAGTTCCCAGTACCCACAGAGCATCTCACACCCATCTGTAATTGTATTTCTAGGGGATCTGACACATTCTTCTGACCTGAGTGGGCACCTGCACACACATATACATACATATGGTGAATTCACCTACATGAAGACAAGCATTCATTTACGTTTGCTGACAAGGGGTTTGGCAATGGGAACTTTGACCTACTGAAATACAGAAAAGGAATTGCTGTTTCTTGTGTATATGCTTTTCATTTTTTTCCCCTATGCTGCTTGTTTTTCAATGTTATCCCATGAGCTAAGATGAGATGACTTCTGTTCAGCTTTGTATTAAGAGTCAGTAACTCTGCTTTCTGCCTTCTCAGCAAAGGAAGGAGTCTGAAACTCAGTGTCAAACTGAAAATAAGTACGATTCTGTGAGTGCCGATGCCAGTGACAGTAGCTGGAACGACATTAAAAACTCAGGCTACGTGTCCCGGTAAGAGTCTTAGGAAATGTTGATGCATACAAACAACCTCTAGTGTATTGAGTTGTAAGTTCAAATCCCAGCTTTGTTGTCCATCCACTGAGACGTTAGTAAAATGAGACTTATTTATGCCTTTAATCGTGTATGGGATGTCACTCTTTTTAGAAGATAGGAAGGTGGTACAGTCAGCCCTGAACTGTTGAGGGCTTTTGCATTTGGGAAGGCGGATTTGAGGTCCTTGACTCTCTATTTTTGGGAATTCGGATGATTGCTCTTCCTTCTCTGTGAAGGTAATTGGCCCAGAGAGGGTTGGCATCGATTATGTCTCCTCCTTAACTGTTCTCTGACCAGCTGAGGCAACTACTAAATTAACATGCATGTATGAGTACCTCCTGAGATTGGCTCCGTAGAACAGCTGAGTCTCCATCCTCGGGGCTGGAGGAGTCTCCAGCAGGCATGTGTTAATTCTCACAGTAACACAACAGACATTTGATAGACCTTTGTCCAGATTCTAGAAAGACAAAGAGAAACAAAATGTTTTGCCAGCATTTACGGTCCCCATGATTCAGAGGTGCTGAGATACATGATATTCATTGTAACTGCAAAAGAAAGCGTCCCATACCCTATGTGGACAGTGCAGTGGGAACAACTAAACAGGTGACGTCGGCAGAAAGAACGAAGGATGAGATTTCATAAAGAAGCAGCTATCCAGGAGAGCACCTGGCAGGAACAAGAACCCTGAACCTGAGAGAGAGTGTGATGCAGGGTAGCTCAGACCCGTCTTCTCCTGTGTTCTCATTCCCGTACCCAGCATGCACAGCCTAACATTTATTAAATCAGTTCCACCGCAGGGAACACAGCTCCAACCTGAGCTGATTTTGGAGTGAGAAATATAATCATGAGACTTGCTTTCCCTCTCTGAACCTGACAAGAAACTTAGAGAGCCAGTCATGGTGGCTCATGGTGGCAATCCAAACAGTAGGGAGGCTGGAGCAAGAGGACTGCCATGAGGCTCCAGAGGGAGGCTGCCAGTGACTGACAGTGGGCTAAGCTTCTCTGAACACCTTCCATGGTGATGTTGTGACTGGTGAGACAACCCAACCAGTGTCGGTTTTGGTTCCTACTGAGGGTTCCAGCTAAGAGTGTGCTTAAATAGAAGATTGATTAACTTTCTTTAGAGAAAATTTACAAGCAATGAAATACAGTGAAAGAACTTTTTTTTTTTTCTTTTTTTTTGAGACATGGTTTCTCTGTGTAGCTTTGGAGCCTCTCCCGGCACTTGCTCTGTAGACCAGGCTGGCCTCAAACTCGTGGAGATCCGCTTGCCTCTGCCTCTGCCTCCCAAGTGCTGGTTAAAGGCGTGGGCTGCCATTGCCTGGCCAAAGAACATTTTTTTAAATTTTTTGGTTTTTCGAGACAGGGTTTCTCTGTGGCTGTAGACCAGGCTGGTCTTGAACTCACAGAGATCGGCCTGCCTCTGCCTCCCAAGTGCTGGGACTAAAGGCATGCACTACCACCACCTGGCGCCAAAGATTTTTAACAGTCAAAAATGCCAATGAAAGCAAAAGCTTAGAGAATGGGGAAGACGGTACTATGGTAGCTGACAGAAAGTTTTGGGTAGAACAGATCATTAGTACAATTACTGTAAGAACACGTGACTGCCAGCTAAGCAAAGCCATTTATTATTTATGTGCATGAAATTTATAAGTATGTGTATTTGCTTATGTATGCATGCAAATGAATTTAGAATACTGCTAGTAAAATTCAAGCTGTGCTTTTTATAAAATACATTGAGAGTTTGCAGACTTTATGCATTTGTGTGTGATGATATAATATTGAACTTTTGTTCAATATTGAAATATTATAATATTTAAAACTATCTCAAACTTTAAAATTTTGCATGTTTTTTTTAAGATATCTAACAGACTTTGAGCCAATTCAGTGCATGGGTCGTGGTGGCTTTGGAGTTGTGTTTGAAGCTAGAAACAAAGTAGATGATTGCAATTATGCTATCAAGAGGATCCGTCTCCCCAACAGGTAATGGATGATGCTTTTAGTAAACTGCGTCTCATCTCGTAGGCAGAGTATCCTCCTTGCGCTCCATAATGTAGTTTCTTCTTCCAGCTCTGTGGTTCTGAGTGCTGCCAAGTCACAAGTGGTTTTAAAGTTGTGCTCTCTGTAGATTGTTTTTTTTTTTTTTTTTTTTTTTTTTTTTTTTTTTTTTGGTTTTTCAAGACAGGGTTTCTCTGTGGCTTTGGAGGCTGTCCTGGAACTAGCTCTTGTAGTCCAGGCTGGTCCTCTGTAGATTGTTTTAAAGTGTGGTCTTTCAGACTAGAGATATAGATGTCTTGGAGGTTAAATACTTGCTGCACAAGCATGAAGACCAGAGTTCAGATCCCACCACCCAAACAAAAAAGCTGGACATCCTGCACACACCTGTAACACCTGTGCCAAATGGGATGGAGACAGGAGAATCATGGAGGCTTCCTGGTTTCTAGCCTAGACTTAAAAAAATAAAAGGAGAAAAAAAAAAAAAAACAAAGCAAGCTCCAGGTTCAGAAAGCCCCTGCCTTAAAAGGAATATGATGGAGATGAGGTGATAAAGGAGGTGCCCAACACCTTCCTCTGGCCTTTATGTATCCACATACACACATGGGCATTTACGACCGTCACATAGCATATGTACACAGACATATATGTGAATTCTTAAGGTCCCCCAGAGGCAAATATAAGAATTACAGTCACAGCATTTCAGAATCATTTTTGTTATAGTGTATTAGTTGGCTTTCCACAGCTGTAACAAAAGACCAGATAGTTCACTGTAGAGTTGTTCATTTTGGCTCGTTCCCAGGGTTTCAGTTGATGATGAGTTGACCTTGTTACTTTTAAGACTATAGAAAGAGAGAGAACATGTTGTGGAGAAAACAACTGAACAGTTCATCTCATGGCTAGGGAGAAAGGAGAAGACTCGGAACTCAACAGGTCCCTTTAAAGGTACACCCCCAGTGGACCACTTCGTAAATTTGCCATCATCTCCCTGTAGCTCCAGGGATGTTCCATATCCAAACTGTAGCTTGTGGCTTGCCACTATTAAAACAAGAGCTGTCATGGACCTGGCGGTGCATGCCTATATCAACCCAGTACTCAGGAGGCTGAGGTGGGAGGGTCGTGTGTCTCATTGCTATAACAAGTGCCTGGAAAAAGCAGCTTAAGAAGGGAGGGTTTGTTTTGCCTCGCTGTTTGAAGATACAGTCCATCATGCCAGGGAAGAGGTTTGTGAGGCCCCTGGTCACGCTGTATCTGCAGTCAGGGAGCTCTGGGAGGTGGATGAGGTGGATGGTGCTGCAGTCAGGGAGCAGGAGGAGGTCCTTTTGTCTGGCAGGTCTGTCTACCACATTTAACCTAATCTACGTAGATCATCCCTCACAGGCATGCCCAGACACTTATCCCCTGGTTGACTGTTCCTCACATGGACCAACAGACATTTAAGATTCAGTATCGATTTTCATTCAGCTAAGAAACTTTATTTAGATGAGAGAAAGTAGGTATGTCTAGCCATTATTTCCAGAAAGGGGGGGGGGAGCAACCACTAAAATACACATTTTGTTTACTTTGTAATTTAGTACTTCATATGTGCCTAAGGCTAACTCATGTTCTTGATTTTATATTCAAAGAGACTTCTCTTGTATTCTTCAGTTTTCACCATTGATAGAATACTTCAGATACAGACAAACCATCCTATTTTCTGCATTTCAGGGAATTGGCACGGGAGAAGGTGATGCGCGAAGTCAAAGCCCTGGCTAAGCTGGAGCACCCGGGCATTGTGAGGTACTTCAACGCCTGGCTGGAAACACCTCCAGAGAAGTGGCAAGAGCAGATGGATGAAATCTGGCTGAAAGACGAAAGGTAGCTTGGTTAGACAGACTTACAAATGAGTCATCTAGGCTGGTGCTTTGCTGTGAGCAAGGGTCTCTCAGGGGCCTGAAAAGAGAGTATGGTAGTGTTCTGTCCCTGTATCATTATGCTATTCTCTCTCCACTTGTTAAGTACCTGAGATGTGGTTTAGGTTTTCCCAACATGCTTTTTCTTAGTATAAATGATATTCAAGGGAATCACCATGGCTTTTCCCAATATGAAATGCTTCTGTGTTTATCCATTTTCTTTTTTAAACAAGGTTTTTCTCTTGGCAGTTAACAATTTATAACTCCATTTTAAATAGGTTTATGATATTTCAAGGGGTTTGTTTTTTGAGATATGTTTTGTCTATGTAACCCTGGCTGTCCTGGAAGTCTCTGTAGACCAGACTGACTGGCCTCCAACTCAGAGATCCGCCTGCCTCTGCCTCCCAAGTGCTGGGATTAAAGGCGTGTACCACCACTGCCTGGTGGCTATTTCAGTTTTAAAAAGTACCTATGCTTAGGTAGCCTGCAGATACCTCTATGTATAATGTGCCATAGGAAGGCGGGTCCTCAAATGCCACAGTAACGAACAGGTGACACAGCATGCCTGCCTAGTGTTCAGTCCCTGGAGGTGTCTTGTTAAATGACACCTGTTAGAGACTCCAGGATGAAGGGAAGTGGCCTCTTGTATCAAAGCCTGTGAGCTACTGTAATCTGCACAATGCTTCAGAATTGTGGCCATCAAGAAACCTTGTCATTGGTATTGCTTTACTATTTTACATTTGTGCAAAAGGTCAACACAGAGGTAACTATTTCGAGTATATAATTGAGCTCTCAGACCTGGAGAGATGACTCAGCAGTTAAGAACACTTGGTGCTCTTGCAGAGGACTTGGGTTCAGTTCCCAGCACCCACATCAGGAAGCTCACAACTGCCTGTAACTTCAGTTCCAGGGAATCCAGTGCCCTCTTATGGCCTCTACAGGCACACACACATGAGGTACACACACAAATACACAAATTTAAAACAAAATTAAGCTTTCAAATAAAAATTTTGAAAAGGATGAGATGTGCTTTGTCCCACATGGCAGGCTTTATTTCCCCTATGTGTTTTTGGTCCCATAACTTAATTGGTGTGTATTTATTCAGTTCTTTGCATTTCTCCCACTTTTAGCACAGACTGGCCACTCAGCTCTCCTAGCCCAATGGATGCACCATCCGTTAAGATCCGCAGAATGGATCCTTTCTCTACAAAAGAACATATTGAAGTCATAGCTCCTTCACCTCAAAGAAGTCGGTCTTTCTCAGTGGGCATTTCCTGTGGCCAGACAAGTTCCTCTGAGAGCCAGTTCTCTCCACTGGAGTTCTCAGGAACAGACTGTGGAGACAATAGCGAGTCCATGGGTGCGGCCCACAACCTCCAGGACAGTTGCCTGACAGAGTGCGACATGGAGGATGGTACTGTGGACGGCAATGATGAGGGGCACTCCTTCGAACTTTGTCCTTCTGAAGCTTCTCCCTACACAAGGTCGAGGGAGGGGACGTCCTCTTCCATAGTGTTTGAAGACTCTGGCTGTGACAATGCGTCCAGTAAGGAAGACCCCAGAACCAACCGGCTGCATAACGGCAACCATTATGTTCATAAGCTAACTGACTTCAAGTACTCGAGCAGCAGATCCTCTTCCGAAGCCACCTTGTCTACCTCTCCTACCAGGCCAACCACTCTAAGTTTAGATTTCACCAAGAACACTGTGGACCAGCTCCAGCCCAGTTCCCCAAAGGTGTACCTGTACATCCAGATGCAGCTGTGCAGAAAGGAGAACCTTAAAGACTGGCTGAACCGACGCTGCAGCATGGAGGACAGGGAGCACAGTGTGTGTCTGCACATCTTTCTGCAGATCGCAGAGGCCGTGGAGTTTCTGCACAGCAAGGGACTCATGCACAGGGACCTGAAGGTCTGTAGTCAGAGAGCGCGTCACACCAGGGTTTGGGTGTGACTTCTGCAATTCAAAGTGGAACTTAGCAATTGTCAGTCTTTAACCAAAGTCCCGGCAGAGTGCAGTGGTGTAAAACATCAGAGAGCAGCAGTCCAGGAAGGAAACAGGAAAGGAAAAGGTCTCGTGTTTGAAAGGTTCAGTCAGACCATGCATTTCCCTCTATAGGCTGTTCATTTCTGTTTTACTGTAAAAAGCATCTCCAATAGTCCTGAGGGAAAAGAGTCTCCATCTAAAGTCCACCACGAGCAGTTATACTACATGATTCCTGTGCTTTAAAAATATTTTTCAACAACTGCAGAGATGGCTCAGAGGGAAAGAGCACTTGGCTGCTCTTCCAGAAGTCCTGAGTTCAATTCCCAGCAACCACATGGTGGCTCCCAACCATCTTTAATGAGATTTGGTGCCCTTTTTTTTTTTTTTTTATTTAACTTTATTTTATGTGTATTGCTGTGAAGGTGTCAGAAGTTACAGACAGTTGTGAGCTGCCATGTGGGTGCTGGGAATTGAACCCGGGTCCTCTGGAAGAGCAGCCAGTGCTCTTAACCACTGAGCCATCTCTCCAGCCCCAATAAATAAATCTTTATTAAAAAAAAAAATCACCAGGCATTGATGGCACACACCTTTATCTCAGCACTTGAGAGGCAGAAAGATCTCTGAGTTCAAGGCCAGCCAGAGCTACAGAGAAACCCTGTCTTGAAAAACCAACCAATTACTTTTTTTTTTATTACAGTTATTTAGCCTGCACACTCATGTGTGTGCTTGATATATGTGTGAAGTTTGAAGGGCAACTTGTGAGAGTTAGTTCTCTCCTTTCACTGGGTGGATACCAGGGCTTGAACTCAGGTTGCCAATCTTGGCAGAGGTACCTTTATCCACTAAACCATTTTGTTGGCCTAAACTTCCTATGACTTTGAGTAACCTTGACATGGGTACCCTTGAGTCTCCCCAGCACATGGTGAGAGGGACCTGAGTGGAAAGGGACAGCTCTGATTTGGGGCATCGGATGTCCATGTTTTTCCCCATTGCTGACTGTGTGGGCTTTGAGGGAGAAGCCAACTAGAGAAAGGTGGCTGTGGCTGTGAAACTTAAACCATGTTCTCAGAGTATACAATGTTGAACAGTGCCGAAATACTGTGTGCTGAATTTCATAAAATTCCAAATCCAAGTGGTAGTGTACTCCTGCAACCCCAGCACTCAGGAGACTGAGACAGGAGGATTGATACGAGTTCAAGGCCAGTGTAGGCCACAAAATGAGAGCCTGTCTCAGTAATGAGTACATGCATACACACAGTGTTTCTGTAGTATACATTCCCAAAAACAAGAGTACAGGACTCTAACTAGTTAACTGATTCTATTGAGCTTTGATTTGACCATTTCTTGCCGTGATCCACATGCTCCTGGTAGCCTCCAATAGGTGTGTATGGAACCTATGTTTATAGGTCCATTTTCTGAGGAAAGTGACTTAAATGCTTGCCAGATTTGGCTTCGTTGTAAATATTTTAAGTTTTATTTTGTGTAACCACAACCTTTTGCTCCAGATACTAAAGTAGCTATAACAGGAATTGGTTTCTGGGACTGGGGGTGTATCTCCACTGGTAGGGTGCTACCCAGCATGCAGTGAGGCCCTGAGTTCAATGCCCACTCTCAGTCACTGGCCACATTAGCAAGCTTCAGGCTAGCCTGGACTACATGAGACCAAAAAGTTACTTTCTTCTAAAATCATGAGAATATTTTGAAATGTTTTAATGTGTTTTAAGAGTTTGGGGAGGAACAGGAACAAGAACTGGAAGGACCCCTGGGCTCCGATGTAACTGCCACTTGTTAAAAGCACTCACTGTGCTTCAGAAGAGTGGTGAGGGTCAAACTGGAGCCATGGATGGGTCCACACAAATGGAGAGGATGTCTTACAACAGAGAGACCCTAAGTTTGAGACGGGTGATACCAGTGAGAATACGGTCAGCTTTCCTCACACGTGGACACATCTCCCATGGTCTTACTGCCTGTCATGCAGAAGCAGCAAGATGAAAGCCAAAGCCAGTGCCTTCACTGGCAAGTACATTCTGTGGTTTTATATGAGCAAGATGTAGGTGAAAGGTTTGCTCAACACTACCATGTTGTGTTAGGAGTCTCCTCTACTTGTGTGCACCAGAAAAATTCACAAAAGAAAGTTAACTTTCCTTTAGTTTTTCTAAAAATATAAAATTATTTATTCCTTGGAAAAGGCAGTCATTTCAAAGATTTCTAGTATGCTGACAAAAATACCACCACAAATTTTCCCCAGCTGAAAAGCCTGTGCCTTTCAAGGCTTTGAGCACAGGATTAAATCTGGGCTTTCCCGCCTTGCAGTTTGGCCACATGTGTGTCTTCAGCACAGCTGACACTGCCTCTCAGCCCTTCTGTTTCTGAGCTTTTCTGTTTCCTCAAAGAACCTGTTTCTCCTTTGTCAGTCTCACACCTAGGCCATTTGTCCTTTGGTGTCCATGGTGACCCAAGCCCTGCCCACCTTGTTCCCTCATCCCAGCCGGAGCAGTGCCTGGAATGTTCTGGACTCTGGCTTCAATTTATGTTGGATTTCCTTTTGTTTGCCACCAAAAGCATTAGTACAGACGGAGTCCTCAGGAGTTCTGTCAGCCATTTCACAAAACTGGTAAGGATTCAGGAACAGGATCAGCCAGGATCAGACAACTTGGTGAACACGCATTCCCTTCTCCCTGTAGCTTTCCACTTTTAGCCAGACTTTCCCATCACAGACTCAGGATGGTAGCCAGTGGCTTTTGGACATGTTTGCTTTTAAGCTTTCTGGAGGGCTTTTGATAGGAGGTGGTAGGAAAAGTCTTTCTTTCCCCCAAGTTGGCTAGAAATCCAAGGGCTTGTTCTCAGTAAACCAAGGACCATAGCCTACCCCTCCACCAGACTCCTTGGCCCGAAAGGGATTAGGCAAACGTGGGGCTGCTACATACCCAGGAAGAAGGGAGTTTACAAAGTCAGCATGCTTCTAGGAGAAGCACTGGAGATAGATGCTAGAGAGACAAACTGTCTTTTAAGAGTTCTGCCACTAATTGCTGTCAGAAAATGGGAGCAGGATGCTTAGGATGTAGCTCAGTTGGTAGAGTGCTTGTATATCGTGCATGAGGCCATGTTTGGTCCTCAGCACCATATAAAAAGAAATTCTGAGGAGAAACACCAAAATTTTAAGGTCATCTTCAGCTATATAGTGAAGTTGCTATCAGCCCGGCTGCTTTAGACTCAAGAGAAGCAGACGGAGAGTTCTAACACAAGTACTGCTTTTAGTAGCTCTTACATAGTAGTCGTGGGGCCTTGGGTTGGGTCTGTAGCCCAGTATGGGGAAAGGAGAGAAAGAGAGGGAGAAAGGTAGTGTCATTTATTGCTTCTGACATGGGGCTGTTGGTGAGAAAGTTCTGGGCCATTACAACAGATTTTAGTTAGAGTAACCTCGTTGCTTCAAAGTCACAATTTTATAGTGGCATCTTAGGAATCAAAGGAAGTGTTACTTTCTGGCAATGTTGGAAGTATTTTATGTTGGAAGGTTTGGTTTTATGAGTTAAAGTGACTCCTCTTTCACCGCTTTAACAGCTGTTATTTGTGTCACTGTTGTCTTGGGGGACAGTGATAGATTTCATGTAGGGGACCTGGAGCTGGAGGAGCTCATAGGACATTTGAATAGCTGCATATAACAAGCAAATTCAAGGGGGAATTTAGAACTCAGGACAGAGGCCTAAGTGTAGCGTTAGGAGCATGTGGGATTTAGAAATGGTATAACAGCAGTCAGGAGTTTGATTCCCTTGATGGGCTGTTTCACCCTTGGTCACAGATCAAACGATAGGTCTGTTACATTTATTAGATGGCCATATGGTCAGATCATGATGCAGGATGCAGCAGCAGAGGCAGAGCCAGACTGCCTGAGTTCAGTTCCTGGCCCAACCACTTGCTGGATGGGGTTTTGGTTTCCAAATCTAGAAAGTGGGGACCAACAGTGATTTTCAAAGGGTTGTATTGCATCTGCTAATAGTAAACTGATTAGATGAGCACTTTTGTTTTCTTTCTCTCTTTAACATACAGTTTGATCATATTCTTACCCCCTCCCCCATATTCTTCCATCCCTCCCTCCCTCCTTCCCTCTCTCTTTCCCTTCCTCCCTCCTTCCTTCTGTCTCTGTCTGCCTGCCTCTCTCAGGTTCTTCCTTTCTTCCTTCCTTCCTTCCCTCCTTCCTTCCTTCCTTCCCCCCCTTTCTTTCTTTCCTTCTTTTTTTGAGACAGGATTTGTCTGTGTAGCCTTGGCTGTCCTGGAACTCTCTCTAGACCAGGCTGGCCTTGAACTCACAAAGATCTGCCTGCCTCTGCCAAGTGTTGGGATTAAAGGTGTGCTCCAGCACCTCCCAGCCTCCCTCCCCCCCCCCTCTCTCTCTCTCTCTCTCTCTCTCTCTCTCTCTCTCTCTCTCTCGGTTTTTTGAGACAGGGTTTCTCTGTGTAGCTTTGGAGCCTATCTTGGCACTCGCTCTGTAGACCAGGCTGGCCTTGAACTCATAGATATCCACCTGCCTCTGCCTCCGGAGTGCTGGGATTAAATGTGTGGGCCACCAACGCCCAGCCTTTCTTTCTCTTAATAGCAAACCAAAACTCAAAAATACATGGAATCTAATTTGTGTTGGTCACCTACTCCTCTTCATGGGGACAGTGGCTCATTTTAAAAAGTACTATACTTTAGAATATCTATTTCTTCTATTTCTTTTCTGAAATCATACAATTCTTTTGACTTCTTTCCCTTCTCTGTATATACTCACTGTGTTTTGTTTTGTTTTCCTTATTTTTCCCAGCCTTCCAACATATTCTTCACCATGGATGATGTGGTCAAAGTTGGGGACTTTGGACTAGTGACCGCCATGGACCAAGATGAAGAAGAGCAGACTGTTCTGACTCCAATGCCCGCCTATGCCACACACACAGGACAAGTGGGGACCAAGCTCTACATGAGCCCAGAGCAGGTGAGTCTTTCAGACTGTGGTTAGCCAGGCAGTGAGCTAGTTGTGCCTAATGAGTCTTCTCCAGTGTCCTCCATACAGTAGCCAGTAATCCAAAGCCTAAAAACTATGAGAATAATTCTGCCCCAGGGAATACAACTCCAACCTGGGGGGTGGAATGAAAAATACAATCACAAGACACACTTTCACTTCAGAAAGAGACTTAGAGAGCCTGCTGTGGTGGCTCATGGCAAGTAGTCCAAGCAGTCGAGAGGCTGAGGCAGGAGGATTGCCATGAATTCAAATCCAGCGTAGGTTACAAAATAGGACCTGTCTTAAACACTCAAAGAGAAAGAGATGGAGTGTGAGGAAGAAGATAGACAGTGATGCACATCAGCAAAGTGTTAAACAAATGAAAGACACTGAGATGTATAGAAGTTTACAAAGTTCTATTTGGACTTAAATTTGTTGGCTTTGTATTTATTTGGGTTCTGAGACAGGGTCTGCTCCTGCCTTTGCCTCATACATTTGTTTTATTGCTTAAGCGCAGTAGTGCTTTGTGTTCAGCATGGAGAGAGGAGCCACAGGATAACAAACCAACCTAAGACAATAAAACAGCATCATCAGATTGTTTTAGTAGTTTTTGAATTAAAACAGTAAGTTTCTCTAGCAAATCTACTTAAGAGAAAGAATAGACTAAAAAGGAATACGGAAGAGATTTTATGAGCCAGAGAGAAATCAGTTGGCCTAAGTAATTAGACTGTGTTCAAATGATGTAGCTAAGACCTAGTGAAAGAAAAATAAAAGCAATGCAGAATATGAAAATGTATACATCTGTGTCCCAAGGAGGAAAGACCAGGAAAACCATAAAAGGCCAACAGCTGTTACTTCTGACCTGAGTGAGGGAACTTGGAATTTAAACCTACTGTGTGTTTTCCTTCACTTCTCTATTTTTATACATCAGCATATTACCAGGATTGATCTAAAAAAGGTTTTATGCCCCGGCCCTCGGGGTCCTGGTAATTCATGGGTCCCCAGGGGGACTAAGCCTGAAAATAAATGGGCAAGAAAGAAAGAACGAGACCGAGCAATGTTTTGTCAAGGTCTGTTTATTGAATTTAAGCAAGGAGTTTTTAAAGAGAAAGGAGGGAGTAAAGAAAGAGGAAGTAAGGGACGGGGAGGAATGGGTGTTAAATGCCCTCAGGCCTGAGCAGGTGTCCGGGAACTTTCCTGTGGTTTATCTCAGAACACTAACCTAAGGGGTGGGGTGCTTGACTAAATTGGTGGTGTAGCATGGAGGTCACCAAGCCCCTTGTAAAGGAGACTTTTATATCTGACCAGGGCTGGCTCCTGACAGTTGAAATTGCATTTTTAAACATTAATCATCAAATGACAAGATGGCCCCATGAGTAAAGGCACTTGCTACCAACCCAGTTTCTATCCTTGAGACCCACATGGTGGAAGGATCAATCCCACTAGCTGTTCCCTGACCTGCACAGGAACACAATAGCATGTGTGTACATGCACACACACACACACACACACACACACACACAGAAAATTAACAAATAATTTAAAATTAGCTATTGTTTACAGGGTCAGAAATCATGTTTACATTTTAAGTATTGTGGGAGCAAAGTAGGAGTTCCTGGCTCTGGATGCTTCTTATCGAAGGGCTCACTAACAAAAGTGAGCTCACTTACCCTGATAGCCAGAGCACCCGCCCACCCCACCCTCTACTAATGTGTACTCATATTCTTTTCATAGCACTTTCAACGATTTAAGTTAGTATCTTGCCATGTTACGTGAAGGTGGGATGGGGGTCTACTTAGGAGGAAGAACAAGTGAGACTAGCAGGAAAAGACAGTGGTAGGGGCAGGGAGTCAGTAAATGAAGCACAATACTTTGATAATTTTAAAAGAGCAAATTTTTTTAAAGTTAATTTCAAATCATTATTTTCCTTAAAGAATATGGAAAAAATCCAAACACAAGAAATGTATAATCGTGGTGATATACAAAAAGAATCAACCTGATAACTCTATATAACAGTATTTATATTCATAAATACTCCACACAGGGCTGGAGAGATGGATCAGCAGTTAAGGACACTGCCTGCTCTTCCAAAGGTCCTGAGTTCAATTCCCAGCAACCACATGGTGGCTCACAACTATCTGTAATAAGATTTGGTGCCCTCTTCTGGCTTGCAGGCATACATGCAGGCAGAACACTGTATACATAATAAATAAATCTTTAAAAAAGAAAAGAATATATACACACATGTATATAGGTAGATATAGATTTACAGAGATAGGTAATAATTAGGTCCCGTGCAGGAACACAATGGAACAAAAGTTGTTGCCTGCCTTCTCTTTTTTTATTCTTTTGCCTAAAACAATGCCTGAACTGGGACAGGTAGAAGATGACATCTGTGGATTAGCAGATAGGGAAAGGTGCACAAAGCCTCAGTACCTGAGTCCTATCCCTGGGATCCACATGGTGGAAGACCCAACTACCCGTGGTAGCCCTCTGACCTCCTCATGTGCACATGTATGCCCTTCTCACACAAAAAGATAAGTAAGGGGGGAGGTCTAAAGCAGGGGTGAGAGAGGGCCAGGAAAGATAATCAAGAGGTTAGGAACACTCTCTGCTTTTTCAGAGGACCAGAGTTCAGTTCCCAGCACCCATGTAGGGTAGCTCACAACTGTCTGTAAATTCTAGGGATCTGATGCTTCACCAACCACCCCCAGACAAATACACATAAATTAAAATAGTAAATCTTCTAACTAAATAAAGCATAAAAAGGGCTGGTCACCAGAGAAACTTAGTCACTTGTTACAATAAATCTTTCTGCCAAATGTCGCCTGAGCCCCACCGCCACGTGTGAGCTTTACACCAGCCGCCTGCCCGAGTTAGGCCCAAATGAATACACAGAAACTTGTATTAGGTACAATGCTGCTTGGCCAATGACTAGGATTCCTCATCTGTTAGCTCAGTCTCAATTATCATAAATCTATATATTTTATAAGACTTACCTTATCGGACGCCTTATTTGGCGTCCCTCCTTGCCAGTGGCTCACATCCTGCTGCTCGAGGAGGCGAATGGGAAAAAGGCACCCTTTCTGTTTCTCCTTTGCTTAAATA
The DNA here is from genome assembly GCF_003668045.3 of Cricetulus griseus. Lineage (NCBI taxonomy): Eukaryota > Metazoa > Chordata > Mammalia > Rodentia > Cricetidae > Cricetulus > Cricetulus griseus. The sequence continues at coordinate 62,561,099 of NC_048601.1, forward strand.
TGAGTCTCCTGCTATGTCACTTCCTGCCTGGATCAGCACTTCTCTACTACATTTCCCAGAATCCTCTTTGACTCCTAGTTCTGTCTAACTTGCTGTCTCATTGGCCAAACAATATTTTATTTAACAATCAATAAGATAAATATACACAGTAGTACATTCCCCACCATCTCCTCTTTTCTGTCTAAATAAAAAAAAGCATAACTTATCTTTTATAATAACTGAAGAAAACTATAACCATAACTATCTGTCTTTAACGCTATCAAAGACCACAGAAGGAAAATATATAAACTCTAGAATTGACAGACACATCTTGCTACTTGGACAGTCACCCAAAGTTCCTCTGTAACGTTGGGGCATCCATCTTTAGCCCATAGGCCAATAGTGTGTCTGGCACACATTCATTTCAACAGGAACCCTTTAGTACTGTCTTGTTTTGTAAGTTCAGCAGTCACTTTCTTGTGGGTCCGGTATGTCCAATTTATACAGCAACAAACAGTCCAGGCAAGAGCAGTTTCTTGCCCAAATGGCTAATCTTGCCATGTTGAAAGCAAACTCCATAACAAGTTTCTTCGATGCCCATCTTTCTTTCTGACATAATTGGTGTGCCAGGAGCAGTTGTGTCTCACTGCCAAGAAAAACCCTAAACCATTTAAATGCCATATTTCTGTAGGTCTTTGAAAGGTTTGAAGAATACCTAACCGTCTCAAATACATCTCTGTATCTAGAAAACCTAACTAACTTAATTAAAAGATCTGTATAAACACAACACCTAAACAAGAAGAGACATATACCTACACAAAATTGACCTTAAAGTTGTATCAATAAATGAAAATCTATACCAATGTAAAGTATTCACTCCTATATCCTATTCCCCTCTTTTTCTTTAAAGAGAGATTGACTATGCTCATTATCATTTATAACTAACCCCATTTAAATGAAAACAAACATTTATACACAATATTTGGGAATATGGGTGTCGTTCTTTCTAAACTGCTTCCTGCTGATTGGGGGCGATGTTCATATACCATAGGGATTATGATAAAACATAGAAACCTGACCAAGTCCTTGTTTTTGTAGTCTGTAAGGCTGTATCGCCTCAGCTTTAGGGGGTCTTGCTTGATCAAACCATATTAGTCTGGAAGGAATCCACAGCTTTTGATTTTCTGTGGAAATACAAGCAAAACCTTTATTTCTAAGTAGCCTGTCCTTAAACTCAAATCCTGAAGTTAGAGCATTTTTTAAATGTGTAAGTTGGATTAATTTAGCAGCATTTATAATCAAATGTATTTTAGCAGCAATAAGTTTTTCCTTGGCAATCAAACAATTTAAAGACAACAGTATGGCATTTAGTATCTAGATTTCTCTGTGTATTTTTCATCTCTAGGTGGCTTTTTTATTATTTTACTTTTACTTCCTTTTGTTTCTTTTTTTCCCCGAGACAGGGTTTCTCTGTGGAAATCCGTCTGCCTCTGCTTTCTTCTCTCACAAGCCTACATATATTTTTAAATGTAGTGTAAACCTTTAGAGGTTTCTCTTTATCTGGATCTGTCATTACTGTAAATCTTTACCTTTTTCTGGCCACCAGTCTTTTAACTGTTAAACAACACCACCAAAATTAAAGTAGTGGCTTTCTTAGCGCTGTCTTTGTTTTTTTCTGCTTTTGTTGAGTCAGGAAATCTCTCTTAAAGTAACCATTCAAGTCATTGCTTGACTGCTTGTCTCCAGCAAAACAGAGATAACCCAAGAAAATGCTGCTACCTGCTAACACGAAGTCGTGCTTGTCTCTGATCTTTTGCTGCTAAAATCCCTTTTTAAGCTTTTGTAAAGTTTACATGGAAGTTCGTAACACTACCTCCAGCTTCCCGGGTTTTGCTGTTGTTTGACTAGTCTCGGGGAGGCAGGAAGGCAGCTTGAGGCCGTGAGATCTCAGAATCCTAACCCTAGAACTCTCAAGGGCTGCAGGCCATCTCAGGAGTGCTGGAGTCCAAACCCCAAGAGTGCCGGGATGGCACAAGCATATGGAAGCTGCTCCATTGCCTCTCAGCGGCCCAACAGGGCAGGCTGTAGCCGCAGGTTTCCCTCTTTCTCTAGGAACCTTGGGGCCTGGGATTATCCCACTTCTGACACCAGATATAGTGGGAAATTACCAATATGGAGCCAAGTGGAAATACAAGGGTATTTAATAGGGAAAAGCCTTACTTACAGAGCAACCTAGCCAGCCGGCGTGGCAGCGGTCTGTACAAAAGCCCAAACAAAAAGTGAAACCGAAACAGAGACCCAGTCCCCTTTAAGTCTCACTCTACATCACCCTGACCATGCCCACGCAAGCGTGGTCAGGCACACCTGTAGCCAGCCCCTAAGTAGGCGTGGAAAGGAAAATATAAGAAGATACAACAATCTGCTTATGTCACATCCTAACTATTTTAACTAAACCCTAAAGTCATCTGAAAGAGGTGTCCAAGCCTGAACACCTCCTTCCAATCCCAACCATAAACAATAAGAAGCTATCCCTAACTAGGTATATACACTATCCTAAGTGACAACAATGGGGAAAGGGGGGCGTAACATCCTCCAAGTAACTTCCTGCTGAAATGGGACAATGATAGTCATGTGGGGTCCTGGGGAAGAAAATATTAGTGTAGTAAAAGTCTTGAATGGATTGTATCCAGTCCATGTTAGATGGGATTCTCTTGATAGAAGATCTCGCTTAAAATCCTCAACTTGATTGAAGTCAGTACCCGAAGCTCTGGCCGGAGTGTCAGTTGAAATGGAGCAAGTTGGATCCAGTGCAGTCGAGGAAGTGTTACCCATTTTCTTTCCAGGGTGTCCAGGGATTTCTGTCAGGCAGGTCTTCATTGGCTGTGTGGGACTCAAACATAAACAGTTAGCAGAGAAATGTTTGCTTGTGTATGTACACATGCTGGGGAATGCAACCATGAGCGCATAACAATTATGAAAGGGTGTACACCTTGAGAGAAAGATCCAAGAAAAGACTAAGACAGTCCCCAAATTCTTCTTTTGTTTTGTATTACATCAATAGGCTTCTTGATACAATACAGAAACACTAAAGTTTAGTTTAATAACGTGCTTAGATTTTAGAGGAGGAAAGCCAAATCCACCTCTAAATCCAGCATTGGTTTAGTTGAATAGGGACTAGGAAATGAAGAGAAATAGAGTTCTCTGAGAGACAGCTGTAAAGTTCTGACACCATTCTGTTAACGATAAATCTTTCTGCCAAATGTTACCTGAGCCCCACCGCCATGTGTGAGCTTTACACCAGCCGCCTGCCCGAGTTAGGCCCAAATGAATACACAGAAACTTGTATTAGGTACAATGCTGCTTGGCCAATGACTAGGATTCCTCATCTGTTAGCTCAGTCTCAATTATCATAAATCTATATATTTTATAAGACTTACCTTATCGGACGCCTTATTTGGCGTCCCTCCTTGCCGGTGGCTCACATCTTGCTGCTCGAGGAGGCGAACAGGAAAAAGGCACCCTTTCTGTTTCTCCTTTGCTTAAATATGAGTCTCCTTGCTATGTCACTTCCTGCCTGGATCAGCACTTCTCTACTACATTTCCCAGAATCCTCTGACTCCTACTTCTGTCTAACTTGCTGTCTCATTGGCCAAACAGTATTTTGTTTAACAATCAATAAGATAAACATACACAGTCACTATGTGATCATGCTTTGCCTACAGATACAGATGTCTGGGGGAGGGGTGAGCTTAGGCTGGGCAGAGGTTGACACCTGAGAACAAGATTGATGAAAAATGATGCTTTAACACCAGGTGAGATAGTGTATGCCTGTAATCCCAAAACTCAGGACACTGACGCAGGGTTGCAAATTCCAAGTCTAGCCTAGGCTACCTAGCAAGTTCCAGGCCAGCCCGGGTGACATAACAAGAACAGGTTACAAAGACAGAGGGGACTGAGTGAGGGAAAGAAGGCAAAAGTACAAATTTCGGTTAGCTATAGAAACTGAGTGCACAGCAAGTGAAATGCAGCTGGGATTCCCAGTCTCCCAGGAGTCTGGGTTCTTGCTTACTTTTGCTTAAAAAAAAAAAAAAAAAAGTTCAGCTTTGCAAGCCTTCAAAAGAAAATTTGGTAACTGGGAATTGTCTTAATTCTCTTCAAATGCAATGTCAGGCCATACTCTAGATATTGCCCTACCTGCTGCCCTCTTGTGGAATACTCAATAAACTGCCTACCTGCTGCCCTCTTGTGGAATACTCAATAAACTGCAGAGCTGCTGCCCTCTTGTGGTATACTCAATAAAGTGTTCTTCAAAGGCCTCTTCAAACAATGGCTCAGTCTCCACAAATTCATATGATTAAAATGAATGTATACAGAAAATTTTAAGTCCCAAAAATGTTATAATCCAGTAACAAGTTAATAATGCTTTTTTTCTCTTTATATATTAATCTGTCTTCTATGTAGGGAATGTGGAAAATATAGGACTGTTTAATAAAGAAAAGGGCATTTACTAAAAATACATGTAAAGTATTGTCATTTCCGGCTATGTGTACATACACTTATATAAAACAACATTGTTTTGTTGGAAACCAAAATTGGGATGCTTTTCATAAAATGTGACCGACCACTCATGATTCTTAGCCATCACAGAAGTTCTGTTGTCTGTGAAGCATTCACTCAGTTTGTTTCGGACATTAAAGTTAGTGTCAGTTTTGCTGTCAGGCTTGTCACTTGGATAACTGCCCCAGCATCTCTCTCACAACTCCATTCACCCTGCCATGGACAGAACTGGATGGGATTAAACATCAGATGTCCAGGTGCCTCCAGTGAACGAGTCAATTTACACCCTCCAGATAGTGCCTGTGGGTATCTTTCTTCCCTGTACCTCTGTGGGCAATGACCTTGAATACATTTCCCAAGCCACAGAGATTGGGGTGGGGCAAGTAAGGGACAAAGAAAATAGATTGCTGTAGTCACTTTAGAAGGAAGTAGGGTGACACAGCTGATACAGTCACTGAGACATTCCCCCTGCCATTTTGTGAGCAGAAGCATCTGCCATATGCACAGAAGGAACCTAGAGAAGAGGAGGCGAGGGCCTCAACCCTGACAGCTGCTCTGTCACCCAGCCTGTTTCCCCTCTCCCTCCCCTAGTCCAGCAGTTCTGAGGTGAGCCAGGTCCAGATCTGTTTACCTGTAGTCAAGTAACTGGCCTGAGGAACTGTTCATAAATAAAAGAGGCACCAGGAGCTTCCTTTGCGTTTGAATGGGGCTTTCCATAATAGAGCAGATCAGTTGTGATTCATTGCTTCATGGTATCAGGAATTTATTGAGGGCCTTCTCTATACTTAGCCCAGTGCTGAATGATGGGAACAGAACACAAAAGCAGCAGGTTTCCTCCCTGCCAGGACTGGGAAAGAACAAGAAATATGCACATGAAAAATAGAGCTATGCATACAAAGCAGTCTGCAATTAAGTGTGTAATGAAGGCTCCCAGGTTGATTAGTGGCTTGGAGTAATGACCGTCAGGAGTCTTCAGGACTATGGTGATTAGAAATGAGATTGCCTTCAGATAGTGTCGCTTTGAAAAGCTTCACCTCAGGGGGCCTGAGCAGCCCTTAGAGACTCCAGCACACAAGGCTCCAGGTTTCTGCCGATTTTGCTGATGCCTATCTGGAGCCTTACCTGGGCTTTCCCTCTGTAATGCTGAGTGGTATAATTACACCTGCCCACAGTAGAAGAGGGTGGGGAGAGAGCCTTAGCAGTTAACTCTTTACTATCATTTATACCCAGAGGTACTAAGTCAACTCTGGGGTTCAGCGATGCTGTTATAGCAACTGAACCATCTCTCTGTTAATGCTGTGATGATGTGCTCTCTCTGGGGTGATTTCTTACATGTTTTCATTCCGTTTCAGATTCACGGAAACAACTACTCCCATAAAGTGGACATCTTCTCTTTGGGCTTGATTCTGTTTGAATTACTTTACCCATTCAGCACTCAGATGGAACGAGTCAGGGTAAGTATATCTTACTCCCAGAAAGTGGAAAGAGAAAATTATTTAAAATGTATAAGAGTTTTTAAAGATGGTTATGTTTTAAATTCTTTCTAACTATATGTTTGCGTGTGCATCTATGGGTGAGAGTAAGAGGCTTCGGCTCCTCCTGAAGCTGGGCTGATCTCTCCAGCACCATTGTTTATCTTGATGCCATTAGATAGTTAACAAGGAGCAAAAGAGATCGTGTGAACAATGGGGTTATTTTTAGATGTTCCTTTGGCATAAATTCATCATAATCTTAACAATATTTTGTATTTGGTATCTTTGTGATCAACGCAAAGCCAGCGGGAACTGCAAGGATGGCCTGAGTGGGGGAAGGAAATAGTAGTGACAGTTGGCTGGAGGAAACTGGGACAGAAGACAAGTGGCCATGTACTCTCGTAAGACTCCAATGCTGGCAAATGACACACAGCTAGATTTTTCCTTCTCAGAACAAATCATGGCCATAGGTTTTCAGGCGCACCTTTAATCCCAGCACTTTGGAGGCACAGACAGGCAGATCTCTGTGTTTGAGACTGTTAGTGAGCTCTGTCTAAACAAAACAAAAAGGAGATCCAGCCAAATCAAGAATCAAGAATCAAATCTGTGACCTAATCAGTTCATCGGAGACTATTGAGAAACTGGAGAGTTTGGGCTGGGGAGAAGAAGGCTCAATAGTTGAAAGCCTTTGCACAGAGATACGTGCACACACATAAGGCACAAAGATATGTATATTAACAATAAAAGAAAGTGAAAAGACAGGCTGGGGTGTTATCTGTGGAGAGTATTTGCCTAGCATGTGTGAGAAGTCGTTGTTAGTATTTACGCATTTGTACTGGCCTGTCCTTAGGGTTCTGACACTCTCAGCTGCTGCCACTAAGAGCAGCACCTATTCACTATGTTTCCTTTTAAAAGGGCCCTACCCACCTCCCATCTCTCTCTCTCTCTCTCTCTCTCTCTCTCTCTCTCTCTCTCTCTCTCTCTCTCTCCCTCCCTCCCTCCCTCTCCCTCTCTCTCCCTCTCTCTCCTCTCTCTTCTCTCTCTCCCTCCCTCCCCTCCCTCCCTCCCTCTCTCCCTCTCTCTCTCTCTCTCTCTCTCTCTCTCTCTCTCTCTCCCTCTCTCTGTTCCTTACTCTCCCTCTCTTCCTCTCTCCCGCTGCTCCTGTCCCCAGAGGCAGGTCTCCCCCTTCCCGCTTCCCCTTTTTACTGTCCTTTTCCCTTAATAAAAAAACCTCTCTGCTTGAACTCTGTTGCATGTCAGCTTTCTCTCTTGAGCCAATTTTTTAATACAACAGCGGATCATCTGGAAACAAAGTTAAAAGATTAAACAGCATTTTTCTTTCTTTTTAGACCTTAACTGATGTAAGAAATCTAAAGTTCCCACCCCTGTTTACTCAGAAATACCCCCGAGAGGTATGTATAGTGCCCAGCTTCTTTCTCTAAGATTATATTCAGTGCTTAAAGTGTTCTAAAAGACACCCTTAAACATAAAGAGTCCTTAGCAGCTCAGCTTCCCCTTTCCAGATGAGACAGTTGATATTCTAGAGCAATCGTTCTCAACCTCTGGGTTTCAACCCTTTTGGAGTCAAAGGGTCCTTTCACAGTGGTCACCTAAAACCATCAGAAAACACAGATATTTACACTATGATCCATAACAATAGCAAAATTACAGTTATGAAGTGGCAACAAAGATAATTTTATGATTGGGGGGGTCACCCCAACATGAGGAACTGTATTAAAGGGTGGAAACATTAGGAAGGTTGAGAACCACTGTTCTAGAGGACCAAGTTTGTTAGGACTGATCTCAGCCCAGTGGCCTGCAGAGGCCAGACTGCCTTCATCCCTGAGGCTGACTTCATAAAGCACCCTCACAGGATCCATAATGTTACATTAACTCTTTCTGTTGGTGACTGGCTTATCTTGGGGATTGAAGAGATGGCTCAGCAGTTAAGAGCACTGACTGCTCTTGCAGAGGATCCAGATTCAATTCTCACATCTACATGGCAGCTCATAGCTGTCTGGAACTACAGTTCCAGGGGACCCAACACCCTTCCACAGGCAAAACACATCTAAAACAAAAGGCCCTAGTGGCTGGTGATTCCAGGTGTGGGAGTTAGGCCATACAGGAAGTGATTTAGAAGATTAGGGGAAGATTAAGCTGGTCTTCGAGTTAAAAATAAACTATAAAATTGTCGTTTCTTTTTGTCACATTTTTTCCCATAGTGTGTTTGGGTCCACAAGCTTATTCCTTTAATATTTACACATTGAGCTGGGTGGTGGTGGTGCAAGCCTTTAAGTCCAGCACTCAGGAGGCAGAGTTTGAGTTTGAGGCCAGCCTGGTCTATAGAGCAAGTGCCAGGATAGGCTCCAAAGCTACACCAAAATACCCTGTCTTGAAAAAACAAAATATGTATATATCATATATGTGATAAATCCTTTTAAAAGGCTGATAGGCAGCAGGCTGAATTTAGCCTATTTGTAAATGTATTTATTGAGAGAGTGTGTGTATGTGCACACATATGGAAGTGAGAGAACAACTTTTGGGGTTTAATTCTTTCTACCATGTGGGTCCTAAGGAGCCAGCTCAGGTCATCAGGCCTGACAGCAAGGGCCATGGAAATGGCTCAGTGGGTAAGAGTGCTTATTGAGGACCCAAATTTGAATCCCCAGCAACCACATAAGAAGAGGGACACGCTTACACACGTTTTTAACCTAGCATTGTAAAAGGGCAAAGGCCTCTGGGGCTTGCTGGCTGCCAGCCTGGCTCCAGGTTCAATGAGAGACCCTGTTTCAAGGGAATGAGGTGGAGAGTGCTAGAACAGGATCCTGACATCCTCCACCGGTGTCTGCAAGTGCTCAAGCGCATACACCACCTACACACTTACACACACACACACACACACACACACACACACACACACAGAGTGATGGAACACAGCCATGCTCTTTACATATTCACTATGGCTGCTTTGGGGTTTCTATGAGAGCTAACTAATCAGATGTGCTTCACGCACTTAAAATAGTTACAGAGAAGTTTTGCTGGATCTGAGGCTAAAGCTAAATAAAGACCATTTACCTGCAGAGCCCTGCGATCCAGCACCTATACTGCAGATTTGGGGGAGGCGGCAAGGAGGAGGGTGCGTATAAGCACCCTAGTGTGAGTATAAGAGTGTATGCATAATTTGTGTGTTAGTTTCTATGATGTAAAGAACTGCTTAATAATCTAAATCTAGAACCTTTAACACAAAACCATTTTTATGTTTCAGCATTTGATGGTTCAAGACATGCTCTCTCCTTCCCCCACGGAGAGGCCTGAAGCCATAAACATCATTGAAAATGCTGTATTTGAGGACTTGGAGTTTCCCGGGAAGACGGTTCTGAGACAGCGGTCCCGCTCCATGAGTTCATCTGGAACAAAACATTCCAGACAGCCTAGCTGTTCACACAGCCCACTGCCTGGCAACTAGCTTTCAGCTGTCCCAGCAACCCTTGCAGGTGGCAAGGAGCAGACACCTGGAGGACTGTGGCTCTCCACAGTGGTGGACTCAGATTTTATGCTTTGATCAGTGTGGTTTAGGACCAATTTTTCTAAGTCAGACTGGATTATGGGCCTAATCCAGTTTTCTCTGAACTTCAAGGACTGTGTAAATGACATGTGGACTTGACTTGTTCCTTGTTGGTGTTCCAAAACTAGGTCAAGCTTTGGAACCCTCACTTTTTGCCAGGAGGTAGAAGCAATCCCTGAAATGATCTGAATTGAAATATCTTTATAGCACAAGAGTCAAAGACACACACACACACACACACACACACACACACACCCCGCCATGGTGACTACCTGCTCTAGAGACATGCTTTCTAGAGATACAAAGACATCCCCCCACCATGATGACTACCCTCTCTAGAGACTTACTTTCTAGAGATACCAGGGTGATTTTTGAAAGTGATTGTCGTAAAGCTGACTCCAGTTTTGTCCCTGGTAGGCACTTGACCCATCTGCACTATTTGGAAGGCACATAGCACAAGCCGGGTCTCGGTTCATGTCAGTAGTGTCATAGTCTGCAGCATTGAATAGCTCCATCCTTTAGGTTGTTCTAGGGAGTGTTAGGAATTTTTTGTACTTTTTACCTCCAATAATGGGAAAATGAAACTTTTTAGGTATCAGTCTAAGGTTCTGATTTGAGGGCTTAAAAAAAAGAAACTGTAGTAAGAAATGGATCATCTATTATGACTAACTTCTTCAATTATGTAATTTTTAGCCTACTAGAATCCTATCTTATATATAATACTGTAAGTGGGTACATCCCTCAAACTGATTATAGATATGTTTAATCATCTCAACTTGCTAACGTTTTCATTTTTCCTGTAAATATGTTTATTTTTTATTTATGAAAATTCTGAAATCAATCCATTTGGGTTGGTGGTGTACAGAACACACATAAGTGTGTTAACTATTATGACTTCTTTCAAGTCTAAATGATTTAATAAAACTTTTTTAAATTATACTTACAGTTGACTCTTATTTTAGAGAGTTCTCAAATGATGCTTTTCTAACTTACAAAATGGGATCATAAGGCTCTAAATGGTTATGCCCCTTACTCTCAAGACAATGTATTCCTTTTATTTTTTACTTTTTAAAAATTTTTATTTATGTGTATGTGTGTATATCTGCCCCACATGAGCAGGTGCCAGCAGAGGCTAGAAGATGTCAGATCCCCTGGAGCTGGTTTTGAGATATCTGATGTGAGTGCTGGGAGCAGAACTCAGTTCCTCTGGAAGAGCAGCAAATGCTCTTAACTGCTGAGCCCTCTATCCCTCTCTCTCTCTCCATCTCCATGAAAACTTATTCTTAAGCTATTCAAGACCCCACTGCCTTTTCTGTTACTTCCCAAGTTCACAGGATTCATAACCAAAGATAGGTTCTGTGCTCTACTCCATGCCAAGGACTGGGAATAAAGAGGACCATGCCCCTAAGTGAGAGCTCAAACAGAAAAGGAAGGTGGTGTTGGTAATTAGGCCTAATGGGCCTACTTCCCAACTGTGGCTGTCTGTCTTTTCCTGTTGCTGAGATAAAACCCTCAAGGAGAAACTGGTTCAGTCCCAAGGTACAGTAGTCCATCGTGGTAAGGAAGTCAATTCTTAGGAGTGCGGGTGGCTGGTCATACCACATCAGAAAGTAGAGAGTTATACTTGAGTGCTGCTGCCCGGCTTGCTGTCTCTATTTTATTACAGTCCAGGATCCCCTACTGAGAGAATGCTCCTGCCCCAAAGTAAGATGAGTCTTCTTCATTGATAAACCCCATCAGATAACCTTCCACAGATGCTCAGGGGCCCATCTCCCCAGTGATTCTACATTCTGTCAAGTTGACAGCACCATCTCAGTGCCCATGAAGCCATGTGGCACTCTGGGCTGATAGACAAACCAACTAGTCACAGCCATGAGATGTGTCTACACCCAAGGGCTTGTTGAAGGCTCAGTCGCTGACATTCAGAGGCAGAATTTTGGAGGTTTGGAGAAGTGATTAGCTCATGAGGACATGAGTCTGATCAATGGTCTAATTTGTAATTAGATAGATCGGGCCCTGTAGAAACAAGTCAGTAGTTAAGAACGCTTAACCTAAGTTTGCTTTCCAAAACCATGTAGCAGGTCACAGACCTGGAACTGCAATTCCAAGGGATCCAAGGTCATCTTCTGACCTCCTTGGGCTCCTGCACACATGTGGTACCTCAGGCAGGCACACGCATACAAACACATAATTCTTTTTAATGGGCTGTTGGGAAGTGAGACCTGATCTGAGGAAGTGGGCTTACGAGTGTACATTTGAAGGGTACATTGCATCTCTGGCATCTTTGTCTCTGGGCTCCCAGCCACCAGGAAGTAAGCAGTTCTGTTTGACCACACTCTACCATGGTGTTCTATCCACAGCAAGGGGGCTAAGTGACTATGAACCAAAATCATGAGGCAAAATAAATCTTGCCTCCTTTTTTTGTTTGTTTTTTTGTTTTGTTTTGTTTTGTTTTGTTTGTTTGTTTTTCGAGACAGGGTTTCTCTGTGTAGCTTCGGAGCCTATCCTGGCACTCACTTGGGAGACCAGGCTGGCCTCAAACTCACAGAGATCCACCTGACACTGCCTCTTGAGTGCAGTGGCACTCTCGATTAAAGGCGTGCGCCACCAACGCCCGACACAAATCTTGCCTCCTTTAAATTATGTTTCTCAGATACTTTGTCACAATAAAGAAAGGCTAATAGTTCCATCTACCACACAGAAGCTTATGACATGAGAAAATGCTTCCAACGTGTCTGGATAATATTAGACTCATGCTTAATGAGTGCTCAAGGTTCTGCTTGGCTCCCAGCCAGTCCTGTTTTCCTGTCTGCTGGGCAGCTTGGTCTACTTGCTGCCTCCTACTCCATTTTTATGCCTGTCAAGGAATGAGTTGGTTTCTCCAAACATACCCAACTGACATCCTTGATCCCCCACAACATCTGGGAACTAGCCATTGAAAGCACAGTGACCACCATTCTATGTATGGCCAAACTTCAGTACAGAAAGGTGACACATTTTACCCAAGATCACCAAGCAAGTAAGAGCAGATGTGGATCAAATCCCAGACATTTTGCTTCCCAGCCAGTGACTTATCCACTCTCTTGCTCTGAACTATGGTTTTATAAATTCTTACATGATACAATTGCCATTTTAATCCTGAATATTGCCTTTGCTAATTCCATCAGAATTGTAGGCCTGAGAGTGGGGAGGTCTAGCTCGATAAATAAAAAACCCAGAGACAGATAGTGGAGTTCAAACATCAAGCTGAAGATCAGAGAAGCAAAGCAGCCAAGCCAGTAGATCTTACCTCTATCTAGTTGAAATGGCAATCCTGTCTCCGTGAATCCTCAGAGGCAAAAGGCTCTGAGTTCCTGTCTCCTCCTTTTACTCCTTTCTTCACCCAGCCATGTCCTCCTGTTTCTGCTTCCCTACTGCTGAGATTAAAGGTGTGTGATCCCTAGTGCTGAGATCACCTTTGTGTGAGCTGTTTTTTTAGGTCTTAGTCAATTTTGTGTAGTCAGTGTGGCCTTGAACTAACAGATCCACCTACCTCTCAATCTCGAGTCCTGGGATTAAAGGTGTGTGCCACCACTGTCTTGCTCTATGGCTGCTGGGATTAAAGGTGTGTATCATCATTGTTTGGTCTCTATAGCTTGTAGCTGGCTTTGCTTTCTGAATCCTCAGGCAAGCTTTAATAAATCTTAAATAATATATCACCACAGGGAGGTTGAGGAAACAGGCCAGCAACACAAAAAATTCACAATGGTAGTCAGAACTAGTCTAGAGCTGGCATCTGCCTGGCTTCTTGCCCCAGGCATATCCTTTCTCTCCTCCTCCTCTCCTTCTTCCTGTTCTCTCTTTCTCTTTCCTAGATTTCTCCTCCTATTTATTCTCTCTGCCTGTCTCCCCCGCCTATCCTTCCTCTGCCTAGCTATTGGCTATTCAGCTCTTTATTGGACCAATCAGGTGCCTTAGGCAAACAAGGTGAGACAGGTGCAACACATCTTTACATAATTAAACACACATCCTTACATCATTAAACAAATAAAGCAGCAGAAACAAATGTAACACACCTTTACAAAGTTAAAATAAAATTCTGCAGCATAGACAAATGCAACACATCTTTACCTAGTTAAAATAATCTACAACATCTCTGCATCCTTCAGTTCACCTCCCAGAAATGAATGGTCCACAACTGAGTGCTGGTGGAGTCAAGGAGCCTAGGACAAAGTTTTAAATTAACTACACATTTGCCCTCTTTCTGGTATTAGAATAGGATAGTTCACCCCCACCTCCCCTCCCTGTTGTCACTTTTGCTGGAGATACATGAAAACTGTTTCATTGCTTTGCTCTTTTCTCTGAGGGAATGAAACAAACTCAGCTAGCAGCCACAGTCACTCAGTAGGTAAAGGTCTCAGTGGGACTCTGCTTGTCCTCTGGCCACCCTAAGAACATCAGCTGTTGGGAGCTGGAGAGATGGCTCAGAGGTTAAGAGCAGTGGCTGTTCTTCCAGAGGTCCTGAGTTCAATTCCCAGCAACCACATGGTGGCTCACAACCATTCATTATGAGATCTGGTGCCCTCTTCTGGTGTGCAGATACACATGGTAGCAGAATGTTGTATACATAATAAATAAAATCTTAAAAAAAAAAAAAAAAAGAACATCAGCTGTCCCTGTAACTACATCCTCAAGTGTAGTTTTATGGAGCCTTTTCCAAGATATTGCATTCCTGGAAACTCAGTCAATGCCACCAGGTGGCTCATTTCCACCAAGGACACCTCTACAGCTGGGGACAGCAAAATAGCTAGCTCTCTTCCCTGGTTCTTCTATCTGCTCTGCAGGTTAAGAAAAATTGTGGATAAACAGCATGGTGGCCCACACCTTCAACTGCAGGTGGGCAGAGCTTTGAGTTCAAATTCAGTTCCATGACAGGCAGGGCTATGCAGACAAACTCTGTCTCAAACAAAACAAAACAAAAGATAAGAAAAAAAGAAGAAAAAAAGTTAAGTTAGGACTGGAGAGATGGCTGTGTTTAAAAGTGCTCACTGCTCTTCCAGAGGACCCAAGTCCATTACCAGCACCCACACTGGTTGGTTCACAAACATTAGTAATTCCATCTCCAAGTGATCAGATTCCCTTTTCTGGCCTCTTTGGGCACCTGACCAGTGGTATATAGACACACATATGTACTTAAAAATAGCTAGGCAGTGGTAGCACACACCTTTAATCTTAGCACTTGGCAGGGAGAGGCAGGCAGATCTCTGTGAGTTCGAGGCCAGCCTTGTCTCCAGAGCGAGTGCAGGATAGGCTCCAAAGCTACACAGAGAAACCCTGTCTCGAAAAACCAAAAAAAAAAAAAAAAAAAAAAGAGTTACTCAGTTCGGTGGATCAAGGGAGATTTATTCACACTGCAAAGTGGAATTGGTGTTTTAGGAAGAGAAATGGCAAATACAAGTTGCAGAGAGGTAGATAGTTTCCTGTGGATGGAATTGTTTTCCTGGGTAAGGAGTGCGTGGGGTGAACTTCTTCAAGGATACAACTGTTTTGTGACTACTTTTATCACTGTCAATTATGTCAAATAAATAAAATGACAAAACCAGAACCAGGTGTTTCAGACCTGAAACCAAGCATTTCGGAAGTGGAGGTAGGATTTTTGAGAATTTCCTTTCTTTCTTTCTTTCTTTCTTTCTTTCTTTCTTTCTTTCTTTGTGGACTCTCCTGGAACTCAATATGTAGACCAGGCTGACCTCAAACTCATAGATCCACCTTCTTCTGCACTGGCAGGAGGTTCAAAAATGAAAAGCCAGTTTGGGTTCCATAGAAATTTTTTGAGGCCAGTCGGGTTACCTGAGGCTCTTTCTCAAAAAAACCACAAAACACGAAAGAAAGAAGGAAGGAGGGAGGGAAGGAAGGAAACATACGCTAGTAATCTTGGATTTGTACTGTTTTATAGAATTGGCATGACCTCTGGTTTTACTAGGTTCTTGGTAAAAAAAAAAAAAAAAAAAAAAAAGTTTCCATTGTTTTACATGCCAGGGGGCAAAAAACACATAGCTAACATAACTACAGCAGCACAACAGTAGCTTTTAATAACCCGCTTGCCACTACACCATCCACATTTGCATAACAAGTCCCCTTCTTGCTTAACCCTGAGGGCATTCCCCATTCCCCTTCCCCCTTCTGGAGTGACAGGTGACAAGACCTCGAAGCCTCTGGCTTCTTGTTTACAATTGTCCTTCAGCTCTCTAATCTGCTTCCACTACTGCAAACAACACAGCGTGAAGATGAAAATGAGAGAGAGACCTGACCTTTATTGTAGGATCTGATACACACCCAGAGATCAATAGAGACTCAGAATGAAGTCAGGGCTCGCGTCCCTCAGCTCGAAGATGAGTGCCTTCTCCGAGCAGGGCTAGTGTGGCTAAACTGTAGATTTAAAAAACAAAGCAAGACAAAAAAAAAAAAAAAAAAAAAAAAAAAAGCAAAAAAAAAAAAAAAGCAAAGACAAAACACACACACACACACACACACACGCAGAACCATGAGTATCCTTCTGTCTGGTTGCATAGAACGGTAGAAAAGGAACTCCTGGCTTCTCCCTTTGATTATTCTCAGGTGGAAAGGACAAAAATGAAAGCTGAAGGGAGCAAAAGGGAAGGACACAGACTTGTAAAGGCCAGGTGACTTTTGTCGGCACAGCTTTAATCCCAGCACTCAAGACAAACGGTCCAGGCAATCTCTACAAATTCCAGGACAGTCTGAACTATATAGTGAGTTCTCAGCCAGCAAGAGCTACATAGTGAGACCCCCGTCTCAACAAGCAAGCAAATAAAACCCAGCCTGCTTAAATCTGCCACATAGAAAACCAGGTGACATAGTGGGAATGCATGCACCTGAGGAGCATGGACTGGCATCAGGATTGGGTGAAGGCAACTTGACATGCAGCGTGTGGTTTGCAGTAAAGGACTCGGGGTGCCTCAATCCTTCCAGGACTTTGAGGAGCACCCCCGACCCCCACCCCAGGGGACATAGCTAGTTTTCGAGCCAGCCGTCACCCCTGCCCCATCCTGACTATGCCGGGAGGAGGGAGGTTGGGGGGGGGCACCACGTGGCCTCCGTTTGCAAAGATTTAAAATACAGGGATGCTACATCGATTCTCCCAGTTGTGTCGGGAATCTGGCGCCAGCTCACCAGGAGTGGCGCCAGGAATTATTGGTGTAAAGACAGGAAAAGGAAGGACTCAGACTAGCTACCTAGGTATGACAGTGTCAGCGGAAAGGTTGGGACAATGCGAGTTGCGGCCCCCTCAGGTTGAGCAGTCTCAGGCAAACAGGAGTGTAACCCGACCATTGGAGACACAGATGCCAGAGGACACGCAAGTTTATCACGTCTAAGAATGTACCCACAATGGGTATACTCAGACAAAGAAGAACCGGACAGGGTCCCCAGGGGGA
The DNA here is from genome assembly GCF_003668045.3 of Cricetulus griseus. NCBI lineage: Eukaryota > Metazoa > Chordata > Mammalia > Rodentia > Cricetidae > Cricetulus > Cricetulus griseus. The sequence goes on from NC_048601.1 coordinate 62,578,108, forward strand.
GGACCAGGAACGGAGAAATAAACAAACAAACAAAAAGGCTGACAAAGAGAAGAGACCGATGCAGCGGTTAGGAGGGCTGCTAGGGCTGATGACCCAAGCAGCAAGTTTGTCAACAGCACAGCTTTTTATTCCCCTCAGATGTGGAAGCAGAAAAAAAGTCAGTAAAGGACATCAGGCAATAGAATACAGGGAGCTCAGAATATCTTAAGATCCCCCTTAGCGAGGTACATTCTGGGATGACAAAGAATGTGTGTGAGCTGGCTCAGGGTAAGTAATAGCAAGCAACAGAAAAGACCAGATCTTCAAGTATAAGGAATGACCCCAGGGATTGTCCTCTGACCTCCACATGTGCACCATGGCATACAGACGCCACCACTCTCACACACACATTCTCTATGCACATCTCAAAAAAGCTATAAAAAATATAAATGACACTAATTCCAACTGGGCACACACACACTGCTTTTCCCTCCTTCTTCCCTCCCCTCCTTTTTACTGCACAGAGACAGAGAGGCCGGTGATTATGGTGAAAACACCCATTGTCATAAGGAACATCTTCCCAGGTTTATTTTTGATGCCTTCTCTGAGCCTTGGCATGGAATTCCTCATGCACTGAAACAGCAGGATTCTCACACTTCTACTGGTAAAATGGCAACAAGGGGCCCCACCTATTCAAGATGGGGACCTTGACACTGTGATGCTGAAAACAGGGACAGCCAGGGAGTAGAAGGTAGCCTTTGCCCAATTCTGGAGCAGGCTGCTTCTCAGGCTCAAAGAGGCACGGGAAGTCTTTCCTCTGATGAAGCCAAAAGGGTTCATACTGGGCCAGGTACATAGCCAAGGAAGCTGGGTATGCATAGTAGCAGGTGTTGGTGAACCTGCATTCCTCCTTCTCAGGGGTTTCCGGTTCCTGTGGTGGGAAGAAGCCAGGGAGTCCCAAGTCTTTTGCAGTCATATAGGGTCTTTTGAAAGCAGGGTACCCATCCTCCAACCTGGGGTTGGGGCTGGGCATAGGCCGGTAAAACTCTTTGTTCCGGAGCTGAGTGTCAAGCTTGGCCTGCTGTAGAAACAAAGGGAAGACTGAGAAAAGTCGCCGAGGCAAGGTCCCTCAAAGCACTCCAGACAAAATGCACAGGACTTTAAAAGTGTGAAGTTCAGGGCTGGAGAGATGAATATTGAGAGCACTGGCTGCTCTTGCAGAGGACGGATGTTCGATTCCCAGCACCCATGTGGTGGCTCACAACCATCTACAACTCCAGTTCCAGAGAACTGACACCCCTGTGGCTTCTGTGGGCACCAGGCATGCATGTGGTACATATACACAGGCAAAAGACCCATACACATAAATATTAATTTTTATTTACTTACTTGGTTTTTTTTAAGATGTTTCTCTGTATAGCCTTGGCTATACTAGAACTCTCTCTTTAGACCAGGTTGGCCTCAGACTCACAGAGATCCTCTTGCCTCTGCCTCTGAAGTGCTGGAATTAAAGGCATGCTGCACCACAGCCTGGCTAGTTTTGATTATTTTTTTATAGCACTGTATTTGTTGTGTGTTCTCGGTTGTGCATCTGTGTAGTTGTTCAGTATGTACGTGTGTGGGCATCCTGACATACTTGTACCTCACATACATACAAACATAAATAACATAAAATTTACAAAAGAAAACTACGGGCAGCATAGCCAGGGCTACAAAGAGAGAAAAACCCTGTCTTGAAAAACAAAACAAAAATTAAAAAAGAAAATTATGGGAGGCAGAGGCAGGCGGATCTCTGTGAGTTCGAGACCAGCCTGGTCTACAAGAGCTAGTTCCAGGACAGCCTCCAAAGCCACAGAGAAACCCTGTCTCCAAAAACCAAAAAAAAAAAAAAAAAAAAAAAAAGAAAGAAAGAAAGAAAGAAAGAAAAGAAATTTATGGCCACAGACCATATGAATCCACACTCACCAAATCTGTGAACCCTTTCAAGCTTCACAGAACAGCAGTTTCATCACGGCCACCACTGCTCAAAATGGCATGAGCTAAAGTAAGCTTTTAGGGGAAAATGTGCTGCCCTAACACTTGAGAATTAGTAACCCCACTCCTGGCAGAAAAACTCTTGCACGTTAGAATACGCTTCCACCTCATAGAAGCATCCAAACAGCTACAAAACAACTCAAGTGTCCACCAAGGGAAGGAAGCCCCCACATCGTGGAGAGTTCATAGAGTGAACTCTCCACAGGACATGAGTGATACCCATAATGCTTAGCAATAGTGAAAGCCACAGAAGGGGATGAATGATTCACTCTTCAAATGTAATGGGGCTAGAGAGAAACTTCAGTGGTTATTAGCTCTTAATGCTCTTGCAAAGGACTGGAGTTTGGTTCCAAGCGCCTACATGGCAGCATAAAACCAAGTAACTCCAATACCAAGATCTGATGCCCTCCTCTGGCCTTTGTGGACACCAGACATACATGTGGTGTGCATACATGCATGCAGGCCAACACACACATAAATTGTTTTTCATTACATAGTACATTTTATTTTTATTTGTGTGTGCGGCGCACGTGTGTGTGTGTGTGTGTGTGTGTGTGTGTGTGTGTGTGTGTGTGTGTGTGTGTGTGTGTGTGTGGGGGCGCGCTGCGCTCATACATGCCACACTGGGAGGAGAAAGGTGGGGAAATGTGCACATCTGTGCAAGCACATGTAGAGACTGGAGATCAACCTCATATGTTGTTTTCAGGAACCATCCGCCTTATCTTTTGAGACAGGGTCTCTCACTGTGCCCATCTGGCTAGACTGCATAGTCAACGAGTTCCAGGGATTCGACTGTCTCTGCCTCCCTAGCACTGGGATTACAAGCACATGCTACTATGCCTGGTTTTTTTTTTTTTTTTTTTATGGGTTTCAGGGATCAAACTTGGGTCCTCATGCTTGTACAGCAAGTAGTTTATCAAATGAGTAATCTCTCAAACTCAACTCTATCTCCAAAAAAAAAAAAAGAAAGAAAGAAAGAAAGAAAGAAAGAAAGAAAGAAATAAGAGGAGAGGCTGGGCAGTGGTGACTCACGCCTTTAATCCCAGCACTTGGGAGGCTGAGGCAGGCATATCTGTGAGTTCGAGGCCAGTTTGGTCTACAAAGCTACATAGAGAAGCCCTGTCTTGAAAAACAAAAAGAAGAAAATGAGTTACAAAACAAGCTTAAGTCTAAACCACATGAGACCTTATTTCAAAATAAAAAACAAGAAGAATTCTACAAACACATGGAACTAAGCTGCCATTCAGAATATGGGAGTAAGAAAAAGAATACACAAGCTATGCCATGCTTAATCTGGTCAATAATGGGTACATCAGTGTTGGTTTTATGAGTGTTATTTAAAGTTTTGTTATAGTTAATTATTTATTGTGCATGCATGTGTATGCACCATGGTATATGCGGAGGTCTACACAAACATGCCATGGTACATGTGGAAGTCAGAAGACAATTATGGGAATTAGTTCACTCTCTCTACCATGTGAGTCCTGGGAATTGAACTCAGGCTTGGTGGCAAGCACCTCTACCTGCTGAGCCATCTCGCTGGCCCTCATCAGTGTTACTTAAATTATAAATGCACCTAGCACTCAGGAGGCAGAGGCAGGTAGATTTCTGTGAGTTTGAGACCAGCCTGGTCTATAAGAGCTCATTCCAGGACAGCCTCCAAAGCCACAGAGAAACTCTGTCTTGAAAAGCCAAATATATATATATATATATATATGGATAATAATTATAATTTGACATGTGCTATACATTTTGACATATCACTTGCATGCATGTGCTTGCACACACAAGCGGGCGAAACCTCTAAGTGAAGTCCCCTGGCACTGGCTATTTTAAAAGCCACAATGTCCACATTAAAATAAAAATCATGGGCCTGGAGAAATGGTTCAGTGGTTAGAAACCGAGGGCCAGGGTTCAGTCACCAGCACTGGCTTGGTGGCTCATCCATAATTCTGGTTCCAGAGGATCCAACACTTTCTTCTGACTTCTTTGGGCACTGCATGCTTGTAGTAGTACATACACATACATCAGGCAAAACACACAAGAAGTAAAATAAAGATTTTTCTAGGGAACCATGGAATGGATAGCAGGCCTGCAGCTACCCCTACCTCTTCTGTTGTGACTCTGGAGTATTTCTGTTTTCCGAAGGGCTTATAGTCCACCATGTATGAGCTTTGATATATGTCTAGGTCCACGTAGTTCTAGAAGACAAGGGAGAAAACAAAACAAGAGCCTGGCTCTCTCATTCTTCCACTTACAGCTCTTCCAGGGCTTACTGACTAAGAATAAAGCTAGTTTTGGGGCCTGGCATCAGGAGTTGTGCAGGATCTTCTGTCCCTTACCACTCTCCTCCCACCATCACAGGAGCCTGACAGAAGTTCCATTCCAACAATTCCCTGTAGTTCTAGGGAGATCTGATGCCTCTGACCTCTGAGGGCATCTCCATCCATACATGTGTGCCAGTGCGCGCGCGCGCACACACACACACACACACACACACACACACACACACACACACACACACACACACTTAAAAAATAATACATCTTAAAAAACAATCTAATGAAGTATCTGGGCATGGTTGTGCACACACACCCATAATACAGGAGTTGGAGGTAGAAGCAGGAAGTTCAGGAGTACAAGGCATACAGACCACAAAAGACACTGGCTGCTAGTGTGGCATGGTGGCACACACCTCTAATCCCACCACTTGAGAGACAGAAGCAGGTGGATCTCTGAGTTTGAGGCCAGCCTGGTCTGCATAGTGAGTTCCAGGACAGCCAAGACAGCCGGCGTTGGTGGCGCACGCCTTTAATCCCAGCACTCGGGAGGCAGAGGCAGGTGGATCTCTGTAAGTTTGAGGCCAGCCTGGTCTCCAGAGCGAGTGCCAGGACAGGCTCCAAAACAACACAGAAAAACCCTGTCTCGAAAAACAAAAACAAACCAAAAAACCAGGACAGCCAGGACCTTGTCACAAAAACAAAAACAAACAAAACAAAATAAAACAAAAAAAACCCAAAGAAACCAAAAACACTGCCTTTAAAGAGCAAAACCACCTAAGAACAAGCAAGCTGGGACAGAAAGATGGCTCAGCCGTTAAGAGCACTTGCTGATCTTGTGGAAGATCTGGGTTCAGTTCCCAGCACCCACATAGAGACTCACAACCATCCAGAACTCAGAACTCCAGTTTCCAGGTATCCAATGCCTTCTTTTGGCTTCTGTAAGCACCAGACACACACATACACATTGTACATGCAAAACACTCATACATACGCACAATAAAAATAAATCTTTTTAAAAAGCAAACAAAAAAAGAATTTAGCCAAGTGTGGTGATTGAAAGGTTCAGGCATTATGCTGGCCTGCCCCTGTTACCTGGTGGAATCCACTCAGGCAATACCCTGGTCAGCCCAAGGTTCCATGGGAAAGAAGTCTGCACCCAGGTGCAGAGGACCCCTTTAAAAGATAGGCCCCTGCACCTTAACGCTCTCTGTCTGTTCCCGCTCTCTTTCTCTCTCTCTCTCTCTGTTCCCGCTCTCTCTCTCTCTCTCTGTTTCTCTGTCCCGCTATGTTCCTCTGTTCCTCTGTCCTGAGCTCTGTGCGCTCTCTCTGTCTCTCTATGGCGACCGGCCATGGCGGTCAGCCATTTACCCTGTTCCTCTTCTTATTCTCCCCATTCTACCGGGCTTTATAATAAACTTATAGTCAATATGTCTGTCTCAATATTTCTCTTTTCTTCTTTTTAAACAAAAGAATAACAGTGATTTATACCTTTACTCTCAGCATCAATGAGACAGAAACAGGCAGATCTTTGTGAGTTTGAGACAAGCCTGGTTTACACAGCAAGACATAACAAGTCCATGTCAGTCAGGGTTGCATAATGAGACTCACTCTCAAAAATACAAAAAATAGGCCGGGCGGTGGTGGCGCACGCCTTTAATCCCAGCACTCGGGAGGCAGAGGCAGGCGGATCTCTGTGAGTTCGAGACCAGCCTGGTCTACAAGAGCTAGTTCCAGGACAGCCTCCAAAGCTACAGAGAAACCCTGTCTCGAAAAACCAAAAAATAAATAAAAAATAAAAAAATAAACATACCTCAAAACAAAACAACGACCACCACCACAAAAAACTTAATGATGTGTTCGAGACTGAGACCTTGTTTTAGCTCTCAGTCTCTGAAGTCCAGGGCCTGGTACACACACCGTGAGTGCCCAGTAAATGTGTGATGAACAAATAAATCTCTAGAATGGTGCAAACTTCCCCTGATGGTGTGTAGCTCACCCTGGTGCTGTGTAGCTTACATTACTCACCTTTTTGGGGTTCACCACACGTGCCATGGCCAAGGACCTAGAAAGGCATGTCAGTTAGCCCTGCTCTGCTGCCTCAAGCAGGGGCAATATCCCACCATTTCCACAGCTATACAAGCAGGCAGAACAGCTCTGGTCCCTAGTCCATCTCTCTCCACCTTCCCTATGATTCCACCTTACATAGTCCCTGGAGCCTGTAGAGGCACTAGGGACGGGTGCATGGGGCCCTGTGCCAATGGGACTATAAGCAGGATTCTGAGGAATTAGAATTCACTCAAGACATCAGCTCCACCTATCCAAAAGGTGTATTGAATAGCAAGGCACATTTAATAACCAAAGTTTGAAGGAACAGAAGCCGTGGCTTTACAGCATCCACCTATCCCTGTGATGTAAATCCCCTAGCATGGCCATTTCTAGCTTCTAACACATTACTGATGCTGAGTTGCAGAGAGGTGCACAGAGTGGGATCTCCCCAGCCAGTGTGACCCAGGGATCATGCTGCCCTGAGGTGGTACCCAGGCCTGGGACTCCAGAACCCCAGATGTCCAAAGAAAGTTGTGGGGCATTCCCAGACAAAGGATGGACATGAAGGTCCAACTCTGTCCCTTATGCCAACCCTGAAGTCTTCAAGGAAGCCATGTTATGGGTTTCTCTGTCTCTCTGTGTGTGTCTGTCTCTGTCTCTCTCTTTCACCTTTCTGACAGTGTTTCATGTAGCCAAAGCTGGCCTCAAACCCCTGAGTAGTTGAGAATTACCTCCAACTCCTGATCTTCCTATGTCAACCTCCCGAGTGACAGGTGTTACTAGTGCACACTGCACACCGTTAGTCTCAGCACAAAGGAGGCAGAGGAAGGTGGATCTCTGTGTATTGAAGGCTAGCCTGGTCTACATAGTGGATTGTAGGCCAGCCAGAGCTTCATAGCAACACCTTATCTCAAAGTCTCAAAATCCCCACCCTCTACCCCAAAAAACGAAAAAAGAAAACCAAAAAGCAAGTGTGTTCCACTATGTCTGGTTTATGTGGTACTAAGACTTGAACTCAGAGCTTCAGGTATACTAGCTAAGCACCACACCAACTGAGCTACATCCCCAGCAACCACCCTCTCCTTTCACTCCCAGGAACTTCTCTGCCCAAGGCCCATGCTGATCAAGCAGCTTGGCCAGACCTCAGCTGATACAGCATACACCTTTCCTCCTTTCTGAATACAGACAGCGCCTGCCCTGGGCCAGGGTCTGCTTTAGTTCAAAGCCTACCTTTTCGTTTGACAAGACGCAGTGCTCCTGACCTTCCAACCCCAGGTGTCCCTGCTGTATGACAGTGTTGGCACTATCTGGCTCTTACCCTGCCTCTGAGATCAGCCCTGACCTACACAATTAAAACTGTTTTTGTCATCGGCACTGGTCATTGTGATGTGGGTAGCTAGTTGCCCCTCCTGAATGTTAGTTCCCCTGTCCCTGGCTTACCCTTCCTGGAGTCTCAGTACATCTGGACCAACTGGGTCAGAATAAACCTAACTGGATGGTACTGAAGGGAGATGCTTTTCAACACTCTGCAGGCCAGGCTATTGCCAGGAGAGGTAGCTGGTTGATGACATCAGCCTGAATTTAGCTAAATCCATGCCTTGTCAGGTTTCTATCGCCTTAGAGTCTGGCTCACCTATTTGCCAAAATCTTACTCTCTTTTACTTGTATTAGTAAGGCTATTTAAAAATAAGCAACCCAGAGAGGAAGTAGCAGGTGTTGCTGAGGATTAAGAGAGTAAAATCCTCATACACTGTTGGTGGTGATGTAAAATAGTGCATCTAGCAAAAATAGGTTGGAAGTTTCTCAAAAGTTAATCACAGGGGCGCACAAGATGACTGACTCATCAGGGAGTCTTGCAGCAAGTGGTACTACCTGTGCTTGAACCTGGGATTTACATAATGGAGAGAGCCAACTCCCGAAAGTTGCCCTCTGACCACCACAACACATTCAAATATGAATAAATAAATGTTTAAAAACTCAGGGAGAAGGACCATGTGATTTGGAAATTTCACTTTTAGTCATAAATCAAAAGGAAATAAAAGCAGAGACTCGGAGACACTGGGTGCCACTGCTCATTGCAGCAGAATTCATGATGCCTAAATGGCCACCAGCAGCTGAAGGGGCCACCCGAATGTGGTACAAGCGTACTGTGGAAAATTACCCAGAAAGTTCTGACCCATGCTACACAGGGGAGGAACTTGAAAACATTATGCTGTTCAAAAACTAGTCACAAAGACAAATGAGATTGCCAAGTGCATAGAGGCAGGATGTAAATTTAATTAATTAATTTATTTATTTATTTATTTATTTATTTATTTATTTGGCACTTGGGAGAGCAGCCTGCAGGAGTAACTAGGTGCTGTTCATGCAGTCTGGTAGGTAAAACTCCACTCCAGAGTCCTTCACTGGAGACTGAAATCCTGTGTTGTTCACAGTCTTCCTCACCACAGACCATGACACAAATCATCACCTTGTACTACATTTAACTTTTTACAATGCAAGAAACATGCTCCTTTGTTTATGTGTTGTATCTATGTGCACCTGTGTGTGTGCACAAGCATGCTTGCATGCATGCAGAAAACTAGAAGCCAACATCACTTCCCACCTTAGCTTTTGAGACAAGGTTTCTGTTGTTCTTTTGTTTAAGCTGCAGCTGCTAATATAGAAAGGAACAACAATAAGCAATCCACGTGGAGTTTATTTACCAGAGAAGGGGGAAAGGGGGGATGGGCAGTCAGCCAACCCTAGGGGAGCCGAGAGAAAGAGGGACGAGGGGTGTGGGGCAGGACCTTTTAAAGGGAAGGTTGCATATGCGCAGTAGGGCAAAGGCATGGCGGGTGAGTGAGTACCCGCTTGTTAGGGGGCGGGGTTAGGGTCATCCAGGTGTTTTGTTCTTACAATCCCGGCTGTTGTTTATTATAAAAGTTAGAGAATTGGGCGTGGCAGGTTAGGGAAGTAGGGGCGAAGATGTCTTAAGGCTGCTTCCTGCTGGCCTGGGGTGTTGATCGTCTTTGGGGGGTTGGGGGTGCTGCCATGTCCTGGAGTTGATTGTTGTTTCATTGTAGTCCGGGCCACTCTGGTGCCTTTTAGTCCTGGCAAGATGTTTGTAGAATAGAGGACAAGGTTAAGTTTAGAAAAAAAAATTTTTTCTTAGGTCCTGTCATTTGAGGGGAAGATTGTAAGATGAGGGAGGGGTTCCCGAGGAGTCCCAAGATGAGGGAAGGGAAATTGGGACTGGGGAAGGGTTGGATATTACCTGGAGTGAATCTGACCTGTTTGGATCTGATTCGGCTCCCTGGAACTTATAAGAGTCCTTAAAGTTTGGGAAAACAAAGATTAGACATATTAAATCATATCTAGGTGGTATGAAATCTTTCTGGTTACCTTTAACCAGAAGGCATAAACACTTGGTGATCCTTGTATCTTTAGATCCATGGTTTTTAGGCTGGCATTCCTGTAACAACAGCTAAGTAAATTATTGTGAGATACTTTGGAAATTAATGAGCAGAGTGTAATTAGAAGCAGGAAAGTTTAAATCAGCCTTGTAAAAATTGAGCCTTATTCTTCTGAAATAGGAGGTAAAGTGGATGATTTCAGTGTCCTCTGAAACCTAAGGGAACAGGGTCCTGTTGTAGAAACTGTGTATGAAGGGTGAGTCTCAGGTGGAGAAGTAAAGGGCTTGAGGTGGAATAAGTGAATCCAGTGGGGAAGGCCCTCAAGCTTAGCTGCTGTTGGAGTGACAAGAATTACTTTGAAAGGGCCCTTCCACTTAGGAGACAGGGTGGAGGGGCTCTGGTCTGGAGGAGAAAGAAGTACTTGATCCCCTATGTTAATTGGAGAGGTACAGGGGGTGGCACATGGCCGAGGTAGAGAGTGGTCAGCAAATTCCCAAAGGAGGGAACGGAGATGATGAAGTAAAGGTGCAGCTGAAGGGTGAAGGCGAACCGGTGGAGGTTCATCAGCTGGGTCCAAGTCTATAAGATTTAATTTAGGCTTAGATTCCATAGCCAGAAGAATTGGGGATGAGGAGGGAGAGAGAGAGTGTTTAGCAGATAGATAGAAAAAAGCCTGTACATAAGGTAACTCCTTCCATTTTCCGGTTTGCTGACAGAAGTTAGATAAATCCCGCAAAACTTCGGGGTCTAATGTCCCGTTTGGGGGCCAGTGAGACTGGTTCTCTAAGGAATACCTAGGCCATTTTTTAGTACTGAGATATGTGAGTCTAGATGCCTTAATTAACGGCATTAGGTTGAAGGGTTTTAAGTTCTCTAAAAGACATCCCAGTGGTGTGGATGGGCTTATTTCCTTAGTTGGCTTATTCCCCATGGGTGAAAAAGTTAAAAACCGGTAAAAGCCCCTCTCCGGATGCTCGTCAGCCCGGGGGGGTACCGAGGGGCCTTAGCCTGATAGACCCTGGGTCTGAACAGGGACTCAGCTGTCCCGAAGAAGAAAAAGAAAACAGAAAATCCCACAGTCCCGCAGCGCAGCGACTAACCGCCAAAGGGAGCAAGTAGCTACTGATGGGACCACCCTTAGGAAGTAAGCCAAGAGGGATTGTCGGTGAAGGGGGTCGGTCGTGGCCGGGTGCTCCCCCGCCTCCAAGAACACCAGAGGGGTGCCGGATGATCAACGGTCAGTCCCTCGGGTTCAGGGAGACGTTTACGCTGACTGAAAGGGGTAGCCTTACCGAATTGGGTCCGGTGCTGTATGCAGAATCCAGCAAACCGGTGATCTGGAATGTGGATTGTTTATCCGCGTGATAAGGATGCCCTTGACCCAACACGTACCCGCCAGCGGGATGTGGAGGGGGTATCAAGGGCAGAGCCTTCCCACGTCCAGGGCGCCAAAATGTTATTCTTTTGTTTAAAAAGAAGAAAAGAGAAATATTGAGACAGACATATTGACTATTTATTTTATTATAAGGCGCGGCAGAGTGGGGAGACTAAGAAGAGGAACAGGGTAAATGGCTGACCGCCATGGCCGGTCGCCATAGAGAGACAGAGCGGGAAACAGAGAAACAGGGGAGCACACAGAGAGAGAGAGACAGGGGGAGAGAGAGAGAGAAAGACAGACAGAGAGCGTAAAGGTGCAGGGGCCTATCTTTTAAAGGGGCCCTCTGCACCTGCGTGCAGACTTCTTTCCCATGGAACCTAGGGCTGACCAGGGTTCTGCCTGAGTGGATTCCACCAGGTAACAGGGGCAGGCCAGCATAATGCCTGAACCTTTCAGTTTCCCCTAACTTAGGTCGGCTAATTGGCCAGTGAGCTGGAGGGATCCACCTCTCTCTGCCTCCACAGCACTGAGTGCACAGATATGTTCCACCAAGCCCAGGCTTTTCATGTGGGTGTGGGAAATCGGAACTCAGGTGAACTCAGGTCCTCATTCTAGTGTGGTAAACAGTGTACCAACTAACTGAGTCAACTCCACAGTTCTCACCTAATCTCTCTCTCTCTCTCTCTCTCTCTCTCTCTCTCTCTCTCTCTCTCTCTCTCCCCACAGTCCCCCCTTCCCATGTCATGTTTATGTCATTCACACACACACACACACACTTTCTCTTTTTAAGACAGGTTTCTCTTTGTAACCCTGGCTGTTTTAGAACTCACGCTGTAGACCAGGCTGGCCTCGAATTAACACACATCCACCTGCTTCTGTCTTCCATGTGCTAAGATTAAAGACGTGCACCACCACCACCCAGAGTTATATGTCTCTCAAGTGCCTGCCTTATAACACGCAAACGGATGTTTTCTACATTTTTAAGGTATAGAAAATAAATTTCATCTTGTTTTGCTTTGTGTAGCTTTCCCTGTGATCGTGCAGGTTGATCCTGACCTTTAGGGTCCTCCCACCTCAGCCTCCATACACTCAACCTTGGGTGTGCGGGGGAGGGACACATTGTGTAGTGTAGGGTAAGACATATTACATTTCAAAAAATTAGTAACCGATAGAACTGTGGAAGCATGGTTTTGCTAAATTAAACGATACTTAAAAGGTTGCAAAATAGAGGGTCGGGGACAACGGAGACTGTGTGGACAGGATCCAGTAACCAGGATAGTGGCAACAACCAAGGCTCTCAAGGACATCATTTGTTCTTCAGTCCCTCTTTCCTCCAGTGAGAATAATCACCTCCACAGTGATAAAACCCTTGTCTAAACACACTTACACATTTGACTGTGAAAAGCAAAGGAAGTGACGTGCATTTAGCCACTTCACTCCGGGTCTAGTAGGAGTTTAATTATTGCTGCAGAATGCCCCCAAAGCCCTTCTTAGCGTGAATCACGTTTTAACCCCATGTACCGCGAAGGGAGAGTCAGGCCCCAAATTTCTGTCTCTATGCAAATTCAGCCTGTTAATATTGTTGGATCACAGGAGGAAATTTTCCCAATTCAGAAGCCCCAGTTCCTTCAGGCTTCTATTAAAGGGATTACAATCCACTTCCTTCCTAGCAGAGCTAATGCGCCATGGGAAGCCCCCAGGCCAGGGATTAAAGCATTTATGCCTTTAATTAGGAGCAGCCTTTCCCTAAACGCCAGAAACACAGCCAGGCCACATTACTAAGTACCACGCCTCTCCTAGAGCCTAGGGGAGGGGCGGGGGGAGGCGCTCTCACCAAACAGGCATTTCCCAAACAAGGGTCTTGGTCAGGGTCCTGCAGCAGGGCAGGAGGAAGCGACCTAGTTAAAGATTCCCCTGAGATTGCCACTTCTCTAGGAGGCGGCTGTGCTGTCTAGTGAGAATGCTGTGCTCTCCGCAGCAGTGGGTCGTTTGTGTTCAAGGAGACGGCTCTGGAAATGACAGTTCAGAGCTATCTGTCCCCACGCGCTGCTGCTGCAACAGGCGCACACAGCCTCGGTCCTTTCCCGGTCCTGAAGCATAGCCCCTGAGGGTCCCCGAAGACCAGGTTTCTCCAGGAGCAGCCAAGTGACCTCTGCTTCACAGCTGCCTGGCGTTCACGATATTGGCCTGCTATCTGTCGTCACCGTTCTCTGTCACCAACCCCAGAGTAGAATAATCTACTCTGTAGACGCTTCTATAACTCAGAATTCTTGAAATTGAAACGGCGTCCTCACTGTCGTCTCCTACTGTTCTTAGAGGAGAGAGTTGAGGCCCAGAGTTTTCCAGGATCTTGAACTATGCGGGGCAGGAAAAAACACTCTCAAAAGCCCCTGGATTTATTAAAGAGGCAAAAGAATTCAGGGCCCCTCACTTCATTGCTCAATAAAATGTCTGACAGGTACATCCCACGACCCCAGTGGAGGCCTGAATTAGTGAACACCACACCCTAAATACAGTCCCCCTCTACCTATACACACCTATGATTAAAGTATTATCTATAAATTGGGCACTGAGCGAGATTAAAGACAGTTCCTAACAACAAAATAGAGAGGTGAGAATAACAGACTATAATAAAATTTATTTAAAGCTCACACTGGGGAATCCTCTTAATCTGCAGTGAGAAATGTTACTCTATCTGGGTACACCTTCAGAGACAAACCCAAAAATAATGTATTACCAGCTAACTGGACATCCCTTCACCTAATTAGACTGAATTAGCCACAATAGATGACTAGCTCAGGGTCACTTGCCATCCACAGCTGAGCATAACAGCCTATCTGTATCAAAACCAGACCTGGTTAGGTAAGCCTGTGATCCCAACTACTAGAGACTGAGGCAGGAGGATCATGAATTCAAGGCCAGACAGGGTAACCCTGCCTTAAAATAAAAAGCAGCCAGGCAGTGTGGTATACACGTTTAATCCCAGCACTTGGGAGGCAGAAACAGAGTGAGTTCCAGGACAGGATACAGAGAAACCATGTCTCAAAAAACAACAAAAGTAAAAAGATGTTAGGGTATTAAGTTCAGTCATAGAGTTCTTGCTTAGTATGCATGAGACCTTCAATTCATTACCAGGGATTGCAAAATAATAAATAACTACCCCACCATTAGTATGTCTCAGTATAGAGAAAACATGGGCATTACAATTTTAAACATATATTTATTTTATTTTATGCGTATGACTGTTTTACCTGCATGCATGAATGTGTACTGCATTGTATGTCTAATGCCCAAAGAGGCCAGAAAAGGGTGTCAGATTCCCTTGGAACCAGAGTTACGGATGACTATGAGCCAATGTAGGTATTGGAACTGAAAACCCAGGTCCTCTTCAAGAGCAACAAATGCTCTTAACCATTGAGTCATCTCTCCAGCTCAACATGGACATTAAGACAGACACACAAATGAACCAAATATCTTCCTATTCTACTAATGGAGATTGCTGTGTCCTTGGGTTTAGCTTACTCTGCCTGCCTGATTGTTACGCTATTAAGATATCCAGTCATTGGTAGACTTTGGGGAGCCCCTTTTGAGGGCCTTACCCTGCCTGGGGAGTGGAGGGGGGGAATGGCTGGGGGCAGGTAGGATGTTGGGGGGGAGGGAGGGAGAGGGAGAAGGGATTGACATCTGAAGCAAGCTTGTTCCTAATTTGAACTAATAAAATAAAATAAAATAAAATAAAAAAAGATATCCAGTCACAGGGCCAGTCAGATGATTCTGGGTAAAGGCACTTGCTACCAAGCCTGAGAACCTCAAGTTTGATACCCAGAACTCCTATGGTGGGAGAGCCAACTTTTGAAAGTTGTTCTTTGACCACACAGGTGAACGAATACTTAAGAATATACACACACCAATACATACATTTCAATGTATATAACAACATAGTAATTCCCAGCACTTGAGAGGGAGAGGCAGGAGAACCAAGCATTCAAGGATACCCTCAGCTATGAAGTGAGTTCCAGGTCAGCCTGGGCTATATGAAAGTCTGTCTCAAATAAAGTATCCAATCTAAGTCACACCTACTTCCTGATATATAGTTCCCAGTATTGAAATGAAAAAACTATTGCCTCCCCATACATCTTTGTTAGGTGTTTTAACTGACATAACCTTTGAAGGTGGTTGGCGATATCTGCTCAAATGCCAAGAGCTCAAGGCTTTTACCTAGCAACTGCCTTCCTAGATGTGGTCTCAGAGCAACAATTGATTCCCCTATGCAAAGACAGGCATGATATGGGCCTTTATAAACTGAAATCACAAAAACCTGCATGTACCTAAATCTACCTGAACAGAAACTGATAAAATAATTTAGATGCATACACACTATAAAATAGTAGTGATATTTAAAGAAAGAGAGTTCATCAGGAGGACTGCCATAGCCGAAGAAAAGCCATTTTGTGAAGTTATTAAAATGTCATTGTGTTGTCCTTGAGGATAGATGGATAAGGTTTTTCTGCCTAAAAGCTTGGAAATGGAATGGGCAATGATAGCTGTCAGTATCTCTCCCCCACGATGTGCAGGATGTGTCCTGTGTGTGGTTAGCAAGGACCCATTGCTGCTGCTGATGGCAAAGATAACAATGGAGAGAAGTTTATGTCCCAAAGAGCTGAAAGCACCTAAGAGACCTTATTTAGCCCAACAATTACTCAGTATATTAGCTGAGCTTATTTTGCCTCCTGATTCCTCTGTCAACTTTCCTAAATTCTTTCCAATGCTTTTTGGGCCAT
The DNA here is from genome assembly GCF_003668045.3 of Cricetulus griseus. Lineage (NCBI taxonomy): Eukaryota > Metazoa > Chordata > Mammalia > Rodentia > Cricetidae > Cricetulus > Cricetulus griseus. The sequence continues at coordinate 62,594,003 of NC_048601.1, forward strand.
GTGTCCAGGGTCAGTGCTGGGTCAGGCCATTTAGATGTTGAAAGGGCAAGGTGATCAGTAAGTCACACCTTCATTCTCTGCATGCTGGACTTGTAATCTGGGAGAGCATCTCCCTTTATGCCATCACATTGGAATAAGGCATGGAGAGGAGCATCTTCCCCGGGTGGTGTTGACAGACCAGCCAGTCACTTTGGGGTCAGCCTGCCTGCTTGCACCTCAGAACACAGAACTGGCAACAGAAGGCTGAGGAAAAGACACTAAGTTACAGAAACTTTGGAAGTGAGGATCTTAACACGTGGTCAATGCTCCTTCATCGATGGTGGAGAATATAGACTCTTTGCCCCAGGCCAGATCTTCCAAACCAGAATTTGATGGAGAGGGCTGGGAGAAGGTGAGGAAATTAACTTTTTGTTTGTTGTTTTTTGAGACAAGGTTTTTCTGTGTAGCGCTGACTGTCCTGGAACTCTTTCTGTAGACCAGGCTGGCATCCAACTCAGAGATCCACCTGCCTCTGCCTCCTGAGTGCTTGGATTAAAGAGGTGTACCACACCACCATGCCCAACTGGAAATCAATGAGAATTTGCAGGAATTCTTCTGCATGCTGAAGTATGCAATCACCAGACGTTAGTGGTATCTCCCATAGTCCAGTCTTTCAGGATCTCATTATGTCTGATTAAATCTTTGTATGAAGTATTTTGACAAGCAGACAGGAAACTCTAGATCTGCTCTACTACATTGGAATACAAAATAATTAGAAGAGCCAGGCGTGGTAGCTCACACTTATAATCCCAGTGCTTGGGAGGCAGAGGCAGGTGGATTGTCATGAGTTTCGGACGAGCCTGGGTCACTTAGTGAGTTCCAGGATGGTCTGACTTACCAAAAAAAAAAAAAAAAAAGGGAGAAAGAGGAACAAGAAAAAAAATTATTTGAAGTTGGTCTGAAATGGTGTCTTCACTCTATTTCAGCAATATCAAACATAATGTCACAAAGTGACAATAAAGGCTGGAGAGATGGCTCAGCAGTTAAGAGCACTGACTGTTTTTCCAGAGGTCCTGAGTTCAATTCCCAGCAACCGCATGGTGGCTCACAACCACCTTGAATGAGATCTGGTGCCCTCTGCTGGCATGCAAGCAGAAGACATAATAAATAAATAAAATCTTAAAAAAAAAAAAAGTGACAATAATATTAAGAAAATTCCAAGAAAAAATTGCATAGACCCATGTCCTTTACTTATTCACTTTGTTAGCAAACACTTAATGGTGTATGTCTATGTGGGTATATTTGGTCTTTTACTTTCAGAGATTCCTTATTTATTTGTATTCATTTACAACATGTAAAACTTGTTTTTTTTACATTCTTAATAAAATCTTGAGTGCAACTGTGTTATTGGTTAAAGTCAATTAACTACATATGTATTACATTATATCAAAGATTTTACCATTCCATCCCAACTCTTTCCTTCCCCTCTCTCGCCTTCTCTCCCTCTTTTCCTTCATCCCAGTGCTTTGTAATAGCATACTGTATACATCGGTCATTGAGGACATAAGTGAACAAGGATATGGCCCTACTCTTGGAAAATATATATTCGAATCACACAAATATAACAGAATAAAGAGTTGTGGCTTGGGAAAGCAGACTGACTTCATGCAGGGCATATGGACTTGGGTTTAAACTCAGTGCTTTAACACTTACTTGCTTGATTCTAGGTAGTCTGTTTAGTTTTGGGTCTTCTTATAGGAATGTCAAAGCAAGGGGCTGGTGAGCAGCTGGTGACGAACACCTTTAATCCCAGCATTTGTGAGGCCAGCCTGATCTACATTCGATCTTCAGGACAGCCAGGGTTTCATAGAGAGACTTGTCTTTAAAATAAAGGCTTGGGGGTGAGACTGGTAAGTGGGTAAACATACTTGCTGTAAAGCTTGATGACATGAACTGAATACCCATGTCACACGTGGTAGAAGTATCCCTTTGACTGTCACAACAGTACTGTGACACCCCAACACACTAAATGAATAAACATAATTAAAATTTTGGAAAAAGGAAAGACAAATTAAAATGTCTCCAGTGGGATAGGTGAGTGGTTTAGAAGTAATCCATGTAAGACTCCTGGTCCAAAGCTAACCGGAATATATGCAGAAGTCTACCCTTTCCAAGAGAAACCAAAGTCATATGAATATATGTGTAAAATCACATATATACTTCATTACAATTCTTATCGAAACAGTTCAAACTGAGCTCTACTTCCCTAAAGCTTGTTCTCCCTCTTGTTTGTGAAAGTCAAAAATCAAGAGCCTGGTGATTAACCGCGAGACCTTCAGCTGTGCTCTTAGATATTTCTACCATTTCCCTGTCTCCTTTCCATGAGACAGACCCCTCCTGTGGGCAGTGGATTTTTTTTTTTCTGCTTCATGCAATTCTCTACCCTACCAACAGATTTGTTTATTTACTTATTTATTTTGAGACAAAGTCTCCTGTATCCCAGGCTATGCTCACCTTGTTACATGGCCAAGTATGGTCTTGAACTCCTGATCCTCCTGCCTCCACCTCTTGAGTGATGGGAGGAGGCATGCAACACTATGCCTGGTATACGTTGCATCTGATCATCGAAACCCATGCATGCTAAGCAAACAATAACTGAGTTTCACCTCTAGCCCCAGGATCACCCTTCAATTTTCTTTATTCTTGAGCATTTTATAGATATACAAGGAAACAGAATCATACCTACCCCCTATTTTTTCCCTTGGAATCACCCTCATATCCCACACTACATACTTCCCTCCCAACTTCATGTCTTTTCTTCTTTTAATAACCCATCATGTCCCTTTAGTGCTGTTCTTATATGTATGAGAATCCTACCAATGACCTTACAGCCTCCAATAAGAAGAACAATTCTGTCTCTCTTCCAGCTATCTTTTTAAAGACAGATCCAAGCTTGGAACTGGTCTATGATTCCCTATTGCCTTTAGATGACACCTTTGTTAGCTAATATACAAGGCTCCTCTAGGCCTGACTCCTGTCCTATTGCTATCTTTAAATGCCTGGTTAGCCTAGCATGGTGATATAGATCTTTAATTCCAGCACTCAGAAGTTAGAGAGGCAGATGGATCTCAGTGGCTCTAGGCCAGTCTGCTCTATATAGTGAGCTCCAGGACAGCTAGGACTACATAGATTCCCTGTCTCAAAAGAACAAAAAGCAGACAAACACATGGCTTATTATATATGCTAGTAGCCTGGTGAGGAAAAGACTCCCCTTCTGCAGTCATAACTTATTTAGGGGCAGGGATGAGACCTCTGTGTGTGTGTGTGTGTGTGTGTGTGTGTGTGTGTGTGTGTGTGTGTGTGTGTATGTGTGTAAGCATGCCACAACACACATGTGAAGTTCAGAGAACAGCCTTGTAGGGTCAGTTATTTCCTTTTATCTTTACATGGGTCCTTGGTTTGCATTCCACCCCACCCCACCCCACCGCCAACCCCCAGGCAGCAAACATGTTTACCCACTGAGCCATCTTTGGCCTCTGCTCACCTTCTTTGGAAGCACTCCAGCTCCAAGTGATCAGATGTCTGTTTCTGGCTTCGGTGGGCTCCTGAACACCTGTACACAAAAAGAAAAGTAAATCTGTTGTTTTAAGATGGGGGGGTCTCACTATGTAGACCAGGCCGGTCTTGAACTCACAAAGATCTGCCTGCTTCTGCCTCAGGAGTGCTGGATTGAAAGTATTAAAAGGAAAATAAATAAGCAAATAAACAGGGCTAGGCAGTTGAGGGTGGTAGCACCCTACTGTAACCTGAAATCACAGGAGACTAAGACAGGAGCATCAGGAGTTCAAGTGGCCCACTTTCATTCTTTTAGTATTATTAATATAACATAGTGATGTATACATTAAAATTATATATGTATACACACACATAAACTATATATGTATACTGTGTGTGTAAGTGTGACTCACTCACAACAGTGAGCATGTGGGAGTCAGAGGACAACCTGAAGAAGTGAGTTCTCTCCTTCTACCCTGTGGGATCCCAGGATCAAACTCAGGTTATCAGGATTGGCTGCAAACTCCATTACCATCGTGGTGCTCTGCCATTACTTTTTTTTTTTTTAACTTTAATAAAGTTAGGGTGGTGGTGGTATACACCTTTAATTCTGGTCCTCAGGAGGCAGAGACAGAGTTTGAGGCCAGTCTGGTTTACAGAGAGAGTTCCAGGACAGCCAGGGTTACATAGAAAAAATCTGTCTCAAAAAACAAAAAACAAAAAACAGCCGGGCGTTGGTGGCGCACACCTTTAACCCCAGCACTCGGGAGGCAGAGGCAAGTATCTCTGTGAGTTTGAGACCAGCATGGTCTACAAGAGCTAGTTCCAGGACAGCCTCCAAAGCTACAGAGAAACCCTGTGTCAAAAAACCAAAAAAAAAAAAAAAAATTTGTTTCATATGTATAGATGTTTTGTCTGCATTCATATCTATGAACCATGTGTGTGCCTGGTATCTTTGGAAGCCACAAGAAGATGTAGGATCTTCTGAAACTGGAATTACAGATAATTATGAACTGCCATGTGAGTGCTGGGAATTGAACCTAGGTCCTCTGAAGAGCAGCCAGTGCTATTAACCACTGAGCACAATTAACCACTGAAACATCTCCCCAGCCCCTGCTGTCACTCTTGATCCTGTATCTGACCTCTTCTACTGCTTTCCTTTGAATAAATTTCCCTTGCTACTTTTAGGGAAACACATACACACACAATTATGGTAGCCATCTTTAAACATTTTCTTTTGGATTTATTTTATTTTCATGTGAGTGTTTTGCCTTGCCTGCATGTATGTCTACATACCTTGTACATGCCTACAGAGGTCAGAAGAGGGTGTCAGATCCCCTAGAACTGGAGTTACAATGGTTGTGAACCACCATGTGGGTGCTGGAAACTGAACCAGCTCCTCTGCAAGAGCAGCCAGTGATATTAAACGCTAGCCATCCATCTCTTCAGTCCCTGTGGTAACCATCTTAATCACTAAGGGCAATGTCCATCATGGTCATCTCTTCACTATCCATGACATCTTTCCACCATGGCATAGTGCTTAGGTAGTGCAATTAACACCAACACCCTGACTCCATGCCAGATGGGATTTGACTAGTCCAAGAGTGAATCACAGTGTGCATCACCAGCTAGCTGTGGAGCAGTTTGCTAGGTTCTGCCCTCGGTTACGGGATCAGGGACCCGTTCTGAGGATTGGTACTTCTAGCAAATTCCCAAGCAAGGTTGCTTTGACAACAGCTGACCCTGAAATCACACTAGTCACTGAGCTAATTAATTTATAGCAAACAGGGTATCTATGTCTTCTACTTTATTCAGAGTCAAGAGTATGTACATGGGTCCACACCTGAAGGACAATGTCCCCTGCACACAACATTTAACCAGCAGCTGTATATATTGGTGGCAGCCAGAAGCACCTCAAACAAAAAAGAAATCAGCTCTTCCTGAACCAGAATGGATGCACTGAAGAGGGAAGGCCCAAGAGAATCACAAAGAAACAGAAGAGTCCTGACTGAAAGCACTGGAAGCACTAAAACCTTGATTAGATACTGGGGTAAGTTCCTTTTATTTTGTATAAGTTAGTTTTAGGTGAAGTCTTCTGTGACTTGCTACCAGAATATTCTTATACATAATTATCAGCACGGGAGAGTAAAGACCACATTTCCATGCTGCCTCCAAGGATGGCAGAGTAGATACATGCCTATCCATTTCATGATTCAAGATACCACTCACTTCCTTCTCACAGGACCCTGTGATGGCCTTAACCAGGCTCAGAACTGGCCTGGGCCCACTTCTGTTTGTTTTGTTTTTGATTTATGTATATATGTGTGTATCTTTGTGTCTTCCTTGTGTGTGCCTTAAGAGGCCAGAAGAGGGCACTGAACCCTTTGGAGCTGGAGTTACAGGCAGTTCTGATCTGCACAACATGGAAACTAGGAACTGAACTCTGGCCTACTGGAAGAACAGGAATCACTAAGAGCTCTTAACCACTGAACTACCTCTCTAGCCTTCTCTCTCTCTTTTTTAAAAACAAGTCTCAATAGGTAGCCTTAGCTGTCCTTGAACTTACTATGTAAAGGCTGTCTTTGAACTCACGGCAGTTACTCTTGCCCTGATGTCACAGGCACGTACCCCCACATCTGGATGGATCTATTTCTTGTTTCGACCCTGTCCCACTGCCTATGGTTCTAGGCTAAAATAAGTCCAGCTTGTTTCAAGTACCCAGTACCACTGCCTTACTTGCTCACAAACACTGGAGATATTCATCTAGTTATGAAGAGGTTATTCAATTCATTCTCTTTTTCTCCTTTTTTTTGTTTTTTGTTTTTTTTTGGTTTTTCAAGACAGGGTTTCTCTGTGGGCTTTGTAGGCTGTCCTAGAACTAGCTCTCTTAGACCAGGCTGGTCTCGAACTCATGCATGTATATCTGTGTGAGGGTGCCAGATCCCCTGGACTTGGAGTTACAGGCAGTTGTGAGCTGTCATGTGGGTGCTGGGTAATGAACCCCTGTAAGATCCTCTGGAAGAGCAGCCATCTTAACCACTGAGCCATCTCACCAGCATTCAGACTCTTGAATGGCTGAAGCTGGGAGGCTACAAGAACATAGTACTATACATGTGGTCGTCTAAAACCACGGACAGTGTGTTAAGTCAGAAGCCTGCAGTCTGGAAGTCTAAATCCAAGGTGTGCACACCTCTCCTGTGCTTGCCTCATCCAGGGTCTGGTGTCCCCAAGTGTCCCTTGGTGTGTGAGGGCAGAGCTGCCTTCTCTGCCCAGCTTGGTTGTCTGCAAATGGCTACGGTCTCTGTGTGCCCCTCTGTCCTTTCCTGTCTCTGGTGATGATGCTGGTTTTATTTATGGCCTGCCCTCGGCTTGTATAACCTCAGCTTGATTCTTACCTTACTTGTAGCTCTGTAAAAGGCCTATTTCCACCAGGCACACGCCTTTAATTCCAGCACTTGGGAGGCAGAGGCAGGTGGATCTCTGTGAGTTTAAGGCCAGCCTGGTCTACAGAGCTAGTTGCAGGACAGAGAAATAATCTGGAAAAACGAACAAAAAAAGCCCTATTTCTAAAGAAAGTTACCATCTTCGGGTGTTAGGTGGCATTGAATGGGGAGGAGGCGGCTTATTCCACCACACGTCTTTAGAATGGGGGTCTTGAGGAAAATGTCCTGCTGCTGCCAGCCCTAAGCAATTCCCTTGAATACTCCCTGCCTACCAGGCCCTAAGTACTGTGCTTCCTGAAGCTACCTAAGACTGCTGTTAGGAAGCATCAAGGAACAACAACTGTTAGGCATTGGGTTGCAGGCCTGTCATCCCAGCACTGCAGCAAAGGAGGCAGGAGGATCCAGAATTCAAGGATACCTCAACTGGACATGGCCAAGGTCAAGGCTGTTTCGGTGAGATAAGAAAATACAGGGCAGCAGGTGGTTGGGGGATGGGGTTTACCAGAAAATTGATAAATTAAACCTTACTAGACGGCCCTGATCATGTACCCTGTGCTACATGAGACCCAATCTCAAAATAATAATAAATTGAAAGAAGTAATAGCAGTATGGGAAATAAGGCTGAGTGGAGGGCTAACCCAGAGGGATTCAAACTTGGAAGCAGTGTTGGGAGGCAGGGAGGAGAGGGAAAGGTTGCAGAGTGGATTGCATGCCTGAGGGATCCTGAGTGCCAGGAGGAGAAAGGGGCCTTGCCTCTCACATCTCAGCAGGCAAGCCACCCTGCTGAATCATTCACTTCCCTGGGGGCTGCCTTTGATATTCATTGCAATCGGATTTTAACTGATAAGCAAAGGTTGTGGGGTGCTCCGAGGCCTGAATTCCAGCACCTGATTATCTAGAAGGGTGGGTTTGGTAGAATAGCCATAGGCTCTTAGCTGGGCTCTCAATTTTCTTGGCCCAGCCTGCTTGCAACTACTCTGTCTCCTTGGGCAGTCGGTTTAATGGTCAAAGAAGCAGCAGGGTGTGTGGGTGCATGGGCCACTCAGAAATAGCTGGGTCCTGTTTCCTCCGTGACACAAACTTCTAAAGGGCAAGGAGACCCTGTCCCTTTCTTCCATATTATTTTTCTAGGTCTGGCCATAAAAGATTTTCAGGGAAAAAAAATTAACACCGAAATAAAAATATTAAGATCCATACTAAGGGGAACAAGAAAGAGTAATGGTATGTGGGTGCCACAAAAGCAGGGGACTATTCAGGAAAGGGAAAGAAGCAACAAGAGTGCAGTGAGGATAGCAGATGAGAACAATATAACTTAAAGTGTGTGTGTGTGTGTGTGTGTGTGTGTGTGTGTCATGTGTACACAATTTACATGCATACAGCAATGCATCACCATGAATGGCATTATTTTGTATGATAACTAAACATATATATAATAAATAAACATATATATATATATATATATATATATATATATTTGGTTTTTTGAGACAGGATTTCTATATGTAGCTTTGGAGTCTATCCTGGCACTCACTCTGGAGACCAGGCTGGTCTCGAACTCACAGAGATCCGCCTGCCTCTGCCTCTGGAGTGCTGGGATTGAAGGCGTGCGCCACCAACTCCCGGCTTCTAAACATATTTAAAAAAAAAAAAAAGGATAAAGGCATGGTGGCACACTCCTGTAATTCCAGCACTAGGCAGACAGGAGTAAGAAAATCTCTACAAGTTAGAGATTAGCCTGAGCTGTCATAGGAAGTTCGAGGCCAGCCTGAGCTACAAAGTGAGACCATGTCTCAGAAAATTCCATACTAAATTTTTCTTTTAATTCTTAGAAACAGAATTAATTTTCCCCAGATCCAACAGAGTTGGCTTTAATTTCATAGACCCTACAAACCTACAAATCATGGGACAGAAAATAAGTTGCACAGATGTAATTTCTTTTCCTCATACTGTTATCATATGTCTTTTAGTTTCCTGTTCTCTAGGTTGCTGACTGCTGTGAACAGGCACCTAGCAGTCTGGCCAGCCCGCCACCATATAGATTGGTGAGCCCTCTTCAACCTGTTTCAGGATTCCTGTTTTTCTTTTTTCTTTTTTGTTGTGGGGGGCATGGTTCGAGACAGGGTTTCTCTGTGGCTTTGGAGGCTGTCCTGGAACTTGCTCTTGTAGACCAGTCTGGTCTCAAACTCACAGAGATCTGCCTGCCTCTGGAGTGCTGGGACTAAAGGCGTGTGCCACCACCGCCAGGCCTTATCTTTTCTTACTTATTTTTTTTTCTTTTTTTTTTTTTTTTTTTGCAAGCCACCTTGAATTCCCCAGTGGAATCAGGCTCTGCACACATATGTCCAAAGCAGTTCATAACTCCCTCTTCAGAGACAAAGGGGGTTCTCTCTGCTCATACCTCTGTTGGTACCTGCTACCCAGTGGTCACCATGGTAGAGGCAAGGTGACAGACACTAACAGTTAAAGAAATAGAAGAAAATCACACCAAGCACAATTAGTGCTGGGAAGAAAAATAAGTATTTTATATTAAATAGTATGAAGAAGGAGGACCTCTCTAAGGAGGTGACATCTAGCCAGGAACCCTTCAGGAAAGAGGTGTGAATATGGAGTTGGGGTTGGAGTAGGATGGTGCAGGGGTGGGGGCGGTGGCAAGAACCATTCAGAGGGAGTGAGTTACACAGAGAAACAGAGTCACGGAAGCCCCAGTGATGAGTAGGATGGAAGCAGCAAAAAGCCTCTGCCTGTGGCTCAAGAGAAGGGAAGGGTTTCTATCCAGTGTTGTGGGTAGAGATGCCATGTTAGAGGTTTGCACTCCCAATGTAATTGGTTGGTTCTTTATTTTGTTTTGCTTTGAACAGGTCTTGTGTAACCCAGGTTGGCCTCAAACTCAATATAAAACCAAGGATGGGTCTGATGCTTCCACCTCCCAGTGAAGGGACCAGCTTCCCTTTTGGCAGCCATAATGGTCGAACACGTGCTTCTGTGACCTTGTTCTAGACACTAGAAAGTCAGATGCCTGTCTCGTGACAAGGAACCCATCAGAAGTTAGTCACTAGAAAGTCAGATGACTGTCTCGTGACAAGGAGCCAATCAGAAGTTAGTTGGTGGTGCTAAGCTTTACAGCTCTAGGTGTGCTTTACGGATAAGCGCACAGCAATGACGCACAAAGCATAGCAACCACCCTGGGAGAGCTATGGGCCATAACAACCAGTTGACCAATCAACACCAGGCAAGCCCTCCAAGCCTGGAGGCACACCAATAGTGAGCCTGTGCGTACCCCTAGACACTCTCCTTACGCTGTCCTATAAGATCTCTCGGGAGCCTCTAGAAGCCGTCTTTTCTAGCCATCCGCATGGCGGGTGGGTGAAAGACCCAAGCTAACATGGGGTTAGCTCATTAAATTACAATAAAGCCTTGTGCAGTTTGCAGCAAGCTCTCGAATCCGCCTGGTGATTGGGGTGACCGCGAACGTGGCCTGGGACCCCAGATACTTGAGATTTCGGGGTCTAACACCAGTACTGACTCTAAGCCTGAGGCATCATGTCACTCTATGTCGTGTTGGGCAATCAAACTCATGCCTGGTCCATGCTGGGCAAGCATTCTACCCACTGAGCTCATCCCCAGACATTTAGTTTTGATACCGCATCTTGATAAGTAGACCAGGCTGGCTGACTCCCTCTCCCTTACAGGCACATGTCACCACACCTGCCACTCCTTCTTCCCTTGAAGGGACCAGGTCCACATTTCGGCAGCCATAACAGCCTAACACGTGCTTGCCTAACCTTGCCTTGGTCACTAGGAGGTCAGATGCTTGCCTCGTGGCAAGGAACCAATCAGAAGTTAGCTGGTGGTGCTATGCTTTATGGCTCTGGGTGTGCTTTACCGACAAGTGCACAGCAATGACATGCAGAGCATAGCAACCACCCTGGGAGGGCCTATGGGCCATAACAACCAGTTGACCAATCAACACAGGGCAAACCCTCCAAACCTGGAGGCACACCAAACCTGAGCCTGTTCGAACCCCTAGACACTCCTCTTACACTGCCCTATAGGATCTCTATGCCGTGGCTTTGCAGAGTCTTTCCTAGCCATCCGCCATGGTGGATGGATGAAAAGCCTGAGTTAATGGGGTTAGCTTGTTAAACAACTGCAATAAAACCTCTTGCTGTTTCCATCAAGCTGTTACCTCAGCCTGGTGTTTGGGGTCTCTGAGGTCCTGGGCAGAGATCCTGGGGGCCTGAGCCTCCGGGGTTCTTTAACCCTCCCTCCTTCTCTCCCTCCCTCCCTTCCCTCCCTCCTCCCTTCTTCCCTCCCTCCCTCCGTCCCTTCCTCCCTCCCTTTCTTTTTCAGTTCTCCTATATACATTTGCTTACTACTAAAAATAAAATAACAAACCAAGATTTCCTTTTGTTGTAGATTTTTGAAAAACCAGATAATCTGGGCTCTCAAGATGTTTAAAGGAAGACATCTGCTGCCAAATTGATTGGCCTGAGTTCCATCCCTGCGACTCACTTGGTGGAAGGAAAGAACTAATTCTCTGTCCTCTGACCTTCGCTTGCACATGGTGGCACACTTGTACACACACACACACACACACACACACACACACACACACACACAAATAAGATAAAAAAAAAATAGATGTAGCCGGGCGGTGGTGGCATACGCCTTTAATCCCAACTTGAGAAGCATAGGCAGGCAGATCTCTGTGAGTTCCAGACCAGCCTGGTCTACAGAGCTAATTCCAGGATGGCCAGGGCAACACAATGAAACCCTGTCTTGAAAAACCAAAAAAATGGTAAATTCCAATCATCTATCCTAGTGATTACATGCTAACTGAACTACCTCAATAGACTGTTTACATCCTTCAGGTTATTCTATTTCATCTCACACTTCAGTCTTCTGGAACACAGGGAAGACTGAAGACACGCTGATGCTTCTTTGGGTCATATCGAAGCACAGAAAACAATGAACTCATTCTGATGCATTCAATCACACAGATTCCTCATGTATTACTTGTGACAAGTTCAGAAAAGATCTCCAGTACCAAAAGGAAAAAAGAAAAGACGCCAGAGAAATCCCTTACAGAGCACACACTGCCTGAGGGGTCAAAACTAGGCTGTTCAGTCTATCCTGGCATATAGCAACTTCTCACCGCAGTGTGACACTCTAAGCACGAAAGAACCGTGTGCAGTTTGGGCCTAAATCACCTCTTTGTCCTAACCATTTCCTAATCTAGATCCTCAGAAGAATGCCACGAGTGATGTAGGTGGAAGCTTCAGAGCTCACTTCTTTCTTCACTGTGATCTCCTTAAACAATTTCCTCTTAGTTCCTTCCTTCCTTCCTTCCTTCCTTCCTTCCTTCCTTCCTTCCTTCCTTCCTTCTTTCCTCCCTCCTTCCCTCTCTCCCTCCCTTCCTCCCTCCCTCCCTCTCTCTTTCTCTCTTTCTTTCTTTTTCTGGTTTTTCGAGACAGGGCTTCGAACTCACTGAGATCCACCTGCCTCTGTCTCCAAGTGCTGGTATTAAAGGCATGCATTACCACTGCCCATCTTGTTGGTTTTTTGTTTTTGTTTTTGTTTTTGTTTTTAAGCCAGAATATAGGCCATCCAGGAAATACCCTTGGTTTTGCCTCCTTTGCTGGCAAACCTATTTCTTCTGCTTACAGTGAAACTTATCTCTGGTTTGGACCTGGGGCAGACCTTGGTAAAGGGAAAGGAAGCTTTATACTAGGGTTGAGAGTAAAGTTGGGAAGGTCCTATTATTATTATCATTATTATTATTATTATTAATCTCAAAATTTTTTAAATTTTGAGACAGGGTCTCACTTTGTTGCCCAGGGTGGCCTGGAACTCCCTATGTAGTAGACCAGGCTGGCCTCAAACTCACAGTGATGTGCTAGAATTAAAGGCAGCTGCCACCATGCCTGGCCTAAGAAAGTCCTTTATTCTTTCTTTCTTTCTTTCTTTCTTTCTTTATTTGATTTTTCAAGACAGGGCTTCTCTGTGGCTTTGGAGGCTGTCCTGGAACTAGCTCTTGTAGACCAGGCTGGTCTCGAACTCACAGACATCGCCCTGCCTCTACCTCTCCAGTACTGGGATTAAAGGCATGCACCATCACTGCCTGACTAGAAAGTCTTTTATTAAACACTTCAGATGTAAGCTGTTTTGAAGAAAGCAAGAGGCTCCTTTGAGTGAGAACAGACTCATCTTCCTCCCCCCACCCACCTCTTTTTCCATTTATTAGTAGTTTGGACACTTGTGGGCATATGTGTGTATGCATGAGCACATATGTGCATGGGTTTGTGGAGGTCTAAGGTTGATATGAGAAGACCAACCTCTCTTACTCCTCCACCTTACTCATTAAAGGCAGGGTATCTCAACCAAACAGAGCTCTCCGATATGACTCATGGTACTAGCCAGATAGCTTTGCAAAGCTAGAATTTTAAGCAGGTGGTCACACCCATTGGCATTTGCCTGTCTGGAGGGTTCTGGGGACCAGAACTCCAGTCTTCATGCTTCCATGACAAGAGCTTTAGCCACCAAGCCACCTCCTGAGCCTGCCATCTTCCACTCAAACTATCGTACTCTGGACAGACATTAAATCATTATCATAAATTTGGTAGCAACTGGAGTCCACAGAATATCAGGGGCTTTTTCTGCCTGCACTGACCAGAAACTGTGGAGGCCAGGATTGAGCACATCTCTTCTGCCCTCAGACTATGTGAAGAACGGTTATACCATTGGCAGGGAAGTTTACCTACCATCCATGCCCCAAGCCAGTGATCTGTGACTCAAAGTTCCATGCTTCCTTGTTTCTGTCAGTGAGGTCTAACTGGAGTAGCTCCTTGCTTGCCTCAATAACATCGTCAAATTGTAATGCTAGCTGATGCCTTTCTTCATGTCAGCATTTGGAGAGCAGAGGCAGGTGGATCTCTGAGTTCAAGGCCAGTCTGCTCTACAGCGTGAGTTCCAGGACAGCCAGGGTTACACAGAGAAACCTGTCTCCAAAAACAACAAAAATACAATGACATCGGGGCCATGGTGGTGCATGTCTTTAATCCCTGCACTTGGGAGGCAGAGGCAGGAGGCTCTCTGTGAGTTTGAGGCCAGCCTGGTCTAAAAAGTGAGTTCCAGGACAGCCAGAACTGTTACATAGAGAAACCCTGTCTGGAAAACAAAAACAAACAAAAATGCAATGGCAACTGTTCTATTTGGTTTATGATTATGCTATCGGGGAGTCCACAGAATCAACATGAGCTTCTACAGCTCTTTTGTGTGGAAAGCCATTAGTGACAGCCATGCTCATTTCCAGGATTTCTGACTTATTAATCAGGATAAAAGTGCTTTTGATTTATATCAGTAAGGGTGTCCTCAGAATTCCTAGGATAGTGGCTCTGCTCCCTCAGGCTTGTCTCCAGTTCAATCACTTTGAAATTAATGGAGGCCGGGGGGTGGCATATTAGGGGTGGTACGAAAGCCGCAAGAAGAGAATTTCTGATTTTGCTGCATTGTCAATGGAATGAGGGAAACAAAATGAAAAATAAGAGGGAGATTTTAAAACTAATAGAAATCTCCATGGGCCTCCTAAATCAGATAAAGAGCTCTTGTGCATGTGTGGAATCTTCTAGATCTTTTATTCTTGGTGCTATCCACAGGGCGAGGAACAAAAAGGGAAGTTGTGGCTGAAGAGTTAAAAGAAGCCGGGCGGTGGTGGCACACACCTTTAATCCCAGCACTCTGGAGGAAGAGACAGGTAGATTTCTGTGAGTTTGAGACCACCCTATCTACAAGAGCTCTAGGACAGCCTCAAAAAAAAAAAAAAAAAAAAAAAAAAAGAGTTACAAGAAAACCTTGTGACTTTTAGTGAATGTGATTTCCCCATCATGTCGAGATGCTGTATTTAGATTCAGGGCATCAGTTGAAGGGGTAGGGCGTCTCCCTGAAGGGTGACCAATGTCAAGTCCCCGTAGCTGCAGAAAATACATTGAAACAATAAGACCACAGGGGTCTTGGGAAAAAAACAAAACAACAGAAATCTTTTACATTATGTCTCAGAATCCAACAGACTTCAAGATACACACAGAGAAGCCTTTGGAAAGCAATGCTCCTGGGCTGGACTCCTTGAAGTTTGGGGGAGGGCAGCCGAAGAATGCCAAGGGACATTCAGGAAGGAATACGGAGGGTAGGTTTTCACTAGAGAGGAAGTCAGATGAGCTGGCTGGGGGAAAACAAACACTTGGCACTTCAAGGTGCACTGAAATTTCTCTCTTGCCCTGGCCCTTTTCTCCCATGACCTCTGAGGCCCATCATGCACCATAGCTGGAGTACAGATCAAGGGGACAGGTGACTTTGGATACAAACCCAAACAGCCCAGTTGTTTAATTATCTCTTCAGGGGAAAGGCCGGTTCTTACCCTGCTGGTGTGTCAGTTTAAGTAGCTACTTAGAATTGTGGCTTTTATTTTTCTGGGTGGGTTTGTGTTACCTAACAGCAAAAGTGAGCCGATGGAGGGAAGTCAGTGCAGGCTGCAGCGATCCTTGAAAAAAAAAAAAAAGTGTAGGTGGATGATGTACAAATCTAACATTTTTCATTTTAGAATGTGATGCTAACCGAATATTGAAAGTTCTACTGTTGTTATTTTGCTTGGATTTTAGATAGGGCCTCTCTTGCCTTGGACTCACAATGCATTTCAGCGTGGTCCCAAACTTGATTCAGCCCTCCTGTCTCTCTTCCAAGTGCTGGAGTTAGCTCCAGTGTATATACTTGTGCATACTTAGATCTTTTTGTAATTCATTTTTTAAAATTTCATTTTTTTAAATTATTTACTTGATGTTGTGTGTCCATTTGTACATTGTATGTGGGTATGAATGTACCTGCCATGACGTGCAGATGGAAGACAACTTTTTCTACTCAGTTCTCGCCTTCCACCTTTGTGTGGGTCCCAGGAATGAAACTTCAGGTCCTTAGGCTTTTGAGGCAAGTGTCTACCCATGGTGCCATCTCACTGACTGTGTTTGTGCCTGTGTGTATTTCAATAGTCAGATATTTATTAAAACATTATATGACAATGCAAAATGCTAAGCTTATCTGGGAGTAGAGGTACAGATCTTTAATCCCAGTACTCGAGACAGAAACTGGTAGATCTCTGTGACTCTGAGGCCAGCCTGGTCTACACAGTGAATTCCAGGATAGCCAGAGCTACATAATAAAGAAAAAGAAGAAAAACGAAGTCAAGCTCTCCCTGATATTATATATTCTCTCCTACTTTTTCAGCATTAAGTTGTGAGGACAATGGTAAGCTTTAGCAAATGTGACCTGGACCAAGGATAGAATGAACATTTTCTTTTGGAGTGACAACACTGTAGATCCTGGACAAACTGCAAAATGAGGTCAAGCCAGAAAGACTAGTCTGAATATGTGGAATTCTTAGTCAAGGGCTGACCTGCTTCCTGGCTATATGATCTTGGGGAGATAGGTGAGTTCTCTGACCTCGGTTTTCTCATCTGAAGGATTGCCAACACTCTACACAAACCATGAAGCACAGAATCACTTGTTAATTGACATTGGGCAAAGCACATGGCAACTCTGTCATAACTCAGTGCTTCACCATATTAGATCATCAGTGAGCACTCATTTTATTATACACACACACACACACACACACACACACACTGGAGGCCATGAGAGTGCTATGCTGGAGATGAACCCAGAGTTTTGTGCATTCTAAACAAACATGTCTAAGTGAATTCAGGGAATATGAAAATTGTGCCACTGCTCAAATTTTGACTTGCCAACTGGATGTTACACTGTAAGTGAAGCATTCAAAATCCCCCATAAGTGCTAAATGAAGAAATAGCTACATTGCCTACAGCGTTTATTTTCTTGGGTGAAGGGTGGATTACTTTTACGGCAAGGATGTCAGCTATGCTAGCCCCACCCATACGTGGATCTAGAGCTGGAACTCAGAACTAGAGATAGATGAGCACAGGTGGCAGGAAATCTACAAACCAGCTCAAGAAATGATTCAGGCTTGAGATCACCAGGCCTGCCGGAGAGCTTCAACAGCAAGTGAGCCAAAGAACGTCGCTAAATTTCCTGTGTTTGCAAGACTCAGGGTGTGTTAGGGGTACATTTATTGGAAACAGAAGATATTAAAAGAGGAAAAACTTGGGGCTGGAGAGGGGGCTCAGTGGTTTAAAACTGCTCATTGCCCTTCTAGAGGATGGGAGTTCTATTCCCAGAGCTTGTGGCCAGGTTTGCTGGGCAAGTACCTCTACCCCCTGAGCTATCTTACCACCCCATTCTTTTAGTTTTTATTTTGGAACAAGGTCTCTCTCACTAAGAATCCCTGGCTGGCCTGCAACTTCCAAAGATCCACCTGCCTCTGCTTCCGAAGCACTGGGATTAAAAGTGTGAGCCACCATACTCAGCCTCAGAAATTGCATTTCAAAGATATAGGTTTGTTTTGTTTTTGTTTTTGTTTTGTTTTGTTTTTTTGAGACAGGGTTTCTTTGTGGCTTTAGAGGCTGTCCTGGAACTAGCTCTTGTAGACCAGGCTGGTCTCGAACTCACCTGCTTCTGCCTCCCCAGTGCTGGGATAAGATACAGTATTATTTTTAAAGAGTTATTTATTTTTATTTTATGTGTTTAAGTGTTTTGGCTACATGTATATGCACCAAGTACATGCAGTGCACCCAGAGACCAAAGAGACCCAGAGATCAAAGAGAGCATTGGATTCCCTGCCAATGGAGTTACAGGTGGTTGTGAGCCACTCGGTGGGTGCTAGGAACGAAACTCCAGGCCCAGAGATGCAAGTGCTCTTAACCTCTAAGCTGTCTCTAGACAATAACCTTACTTTCAAAAGAAACAATTCGTTGATGATCTGAATAAGTGTTAATTAGATATGTAAAATATTCAAGTCTCCATTCTATTTCTTTCTTCCATACCTTTTTTATTGTATATTCATGAAGATTATCCCAATATTAGGTACAATGCAAGTAGCCACCATATAAGCCACTTTTTAAAATAATTTATCTTTATTTCATGTGCATTTATGTTTTGCCTGCATGTATGTCTGTGAAAGTGTCAGACACCCTGAAACTGGAGTTACAGACAGCTATGAGTTGGCATATGGGGTGCTGGGAATTGAACCTAGGTCCTCTGGAAGAGCAACCAATGCTCTCCACAACTGAGCCATCTCCCCAGCCTCCATGGAAACCACTTTTTAAAGTTTTTTTTAAATTGCATTGGGATCTATGTGTGCAAGTATGCATATTCTATGGCCCGTGTATGTAGGACAGAGGAGTATTTGTCTTTTCTTTCTGCCATGTGGGCTTGGGAAATTAAATTCAATTTGGCAGGCTTTGTAGCAAGCACCTTTACCCCCTAAGCCATCTCAACAATCCACAAAACCATTTTTTTTTATTGGATATGAAACTGTGAGGTACACTAGGTTAAGTGAAAAAAAGACATTTATAGTACTTTTGGTATTTGGGGCTTATTTCTATTGCTTAGGTCAAACCCAAGGCCTCATGTGTGCTAGGTAAGTGCTCCATCACTGAGCTACACTCCCAGCTCTTAAGTATCCCTTTGAATGACAGCCAGAAACAGCAACATCAAGGCATGTGTCTTAGTCAGGGTTTCTATTGCTGTGATGAAACACCATGACCAAAGCAACTTGGGGAGGAAAGGTTTTATTTGACTTAGGTTTTATTTGACTTATTTCACAGTTCACCAGCAAGGAAGTCAAGATAGGTAAGAAACCTGGAGGCAGGAGCTGATGCAGAGGCCTTGTAGGGGTGTTGCTTACTGGCTTGTTCAGGGAACCCAGGACCAGGACCACCAGGATCAATGATAAAATAAGTGAATGTAATTTATAAATTGTTAAATAAAAGGAAAGAGTAGTATTTCCATCACCTTTATCTAAAATAGCCTCAGAGATATGGAGAACGTCTTTCTGGAATATTTGCAGGGGAAAGGATGAAAAAATAAACTTGAAAATATGCAGAAAAGACAAAACAAAGACCAGTCTATACAGTGAATTAACTTTGCTTCTAATGGGTGCCAGCTAGGAGGCCAAGACAGTCTATAGGACCTCTAACAGTGGAGCCAGTGTTTATCCGTAGAGTACAAATGGACTTTGGGAGTCCATTCCTATGGAGGAATACTATTGCAGCCCAGATACAGCAAGGAGGGCCTAGGCCCTCCCCCAAATGATATGACAGACTTTGAAGGTCCAGAGCCTCACCATCCCTGGGGAAGAGTTGGGGGATGAGTTAGGTTGGTGGGGAACATGGGAGGATGGGAGAGCGAGGGAATGGAGGAGGGTGGATATGTAAATATGAGCAGTAATTAAAGAATTTAAATAAACAAATGAAAGGAGCTGGCAGCACCCAAATAACCAAAAAAAAAAAAAAGTACTGGGGTGCAGCATATTCATTTAAGTTTTAATTTGTAGACCTTAGAACACAACTAAAGGAAAAAAAAATGTGTGAAAAAAAAACTTTGCTTCTAGCCTGACTCAAGTCAGCCGCACTGAGATTTGTTATCTGTAGGTAATGTGTTTACCTTCTCTGAGTCTATATTTTCACAAGAATAAAATAATAAAAATAATCTTGAAGAATCCCCATGAAATAAAGGAGAGAAATACGTAGAAGCTGCATAATTAATGACAACTATTATTGGGCTCCTACCAGACCATAGCCTCCTACAAGGAGATATAATACAACCGTTAGGAAACAATATTTAAGGCACCAGGGATAGCACCACCCACAAAGGGCTGGGCTCTCCCACACTATTCACTAGTTAAGAAAATGCCTGTAACAGTGATTCTCAATCTTCCTAATGTTTCAACCCTTTAATACAGTTCCTCGTGTTGTGATGACCCCCCAACCATAAAATTATTCCTTTGCCACTTCATAACTGTAACTTTGCTACTGTTATGAACCGTAATGTAAATACCTGATATGCAGGATTTCTGCCATGTGGTCCCTGTGAAAGGTTCTAGACCCACAGGTTCAGAACCGCTGCCCGGCAGGCTTGTCTGCCTACAGTCCAGTCTTATGGGGGCATTCTCTCCACTGAAGTTCCCTCCTCTCAGATGACTCTAGCTTGTGTAAAGTTGACATAAAACTAGCCAGCACATCTGTTAACCCTATTTATCTACCTGGATTTGAAACTGCCTGCATTATATTTGGGTAGGGTGCAAACATCTGCCCAAAGTGACACCTTGATGGGATCTCTGTTAGTGCCATTCCCACAGAGAACTGAGCAGACCCAGAGTGGCAGAAACACCGTGGAAAAGAACAAAGGAAGCTGAGAGGGTTGAGAGAAGCATCTTGGCCAGGAGGCGGCTGTGGCCGGCATGTCACCTGGCTCTCCTTTTCCAACTCCGTGCATGGGGGAGGTGTTTGTGGATAAACAGAGTGCTTCCCAGGGTGATCAGTCTCTCACCTGCTTGCTTTGTGCACGGATCACTGCCCACCCTTGTTGAAATGGTGCAGAAAACCTCACTAACCTTAAAAAAGAAATAAATGTAGATTTCTACAATGCAAGATATTATCTCTGTGTGGGCCCTGGCAGATGCTGAACACATTGACCCAGTCCCATGGCTGAACAGAAAGACCTTGATGGCTTTACAACGTAGAATAACCTCCCCGTTTCCAACCCCATCTGCCATCTCTATTCATCTAGACAACGATTTATTGCCCCTTACTAGTTGTCATCTCTTTTTACATCCATATTACCTATTTTGTCTAAATCAGTGGTTCTCAAGACCTTTTTGGGGGTCAAGTGACTCACAGGGGTCACATATCAGATATCCTGCAATCAGATATTTACATTACAGTTCATAACAGCAGCAAAATTACAGTTATGAAGTAGCAAAGAACATAATTTTATTGTTGGGGTCACCACAACATGAGGAACTGTATCAAAGGGTCACAGCATCAGGAAGGTTGAGAGCCACTGGTCTAAATGAATCATCTTTTTTCAGTGGCTACCAGTTCAGATGCTGTCTTCCCAGGAGGCATCCTCTGATACCCCCAGAAACACATATTGGGTTTCAAATACACTGAAAGTCGATTAGGGCCCTCCCAGCATGCAGGCTACTAAATGATTCCTTGCTACCGGGATGTTGAATAGAGTGTATTGAGGGGCTGGAGACATGGCTCCGAGGTTAAGAGCAGTTACTGCTTTTCTGAAGGACCCCAGTTTGGTTCCCAGCATCCAGGTCAATCAGTTCACAACTGCCTGTGACTCCTGCTCCAGGTGATTTGATGTTCTTGGGTGATTGCACTCACATATCCACACACAGCCACACGTATAGACACATAATTAAAATAAAATAGAGTCTATAAAGGTGGGTCTGTGGTTAAGAGCATGTGCTGCTTTTTGCAGAAAACATGAGTTCAATTTCTAGTGTCCATATTAGTGTCTCACAACCATTGGTTATTCCAATTCCAGGGGATCTGATGCCCTGGCCTTTGCTAACACCAGGCACACATGTGGCCCACATAAATAAATGTAGGCAAGCATCCATACACACAAAATAAAAATTAATTAATTAAATTTAAAAATTAAAGCTGGGCAGTGGTAGTGCATGCCTTTAACCCCAGCATTCAGGAGGCAGAGGCATGAGTTCAAGGTCAGCCTGGTCTACAGAGTGAGTTCCAGGACAGCCAAGACAGGACAGAGAAACCCTTGTCTTGGAAAAAAGAAAGAAAGAAAGAAAGACAGAAAGAAAGACAGAAAGAAAGACAGAAAGAAAGACAGAAAAGAAAAGATGAAGACATATATACATACACATCAGACTGGGCTTGTTTGTGCAGACCTTTAGTCCCAGCACTCAGGAGGCAGAGGCCGGTTGATCTCTGTGAGTTTGAGGCCAGCCTAATCTACACAGCAAGTTTCATGGTAGTAAGAGCTATGTAGAGAGGCCCTGTCTCAAAAAAAATACTACTAATAATAATTTAAGACTAGAAAGATTTTATCTTAGGAATGCAAAAAACTAATACTTAAAAATCATCTATTGTGCTTAATCATATCAATAGGCTAAAGAAGAACATGATCATTTCAATAGATATAAAAAAAAGCATTTGATACAATAAACATGCATTTTTAAAAAGCTATCAGTAGCCACACATTACAGCACATGCCTGTAATCCCAGCACTTGGGTGGATCTCTGTGAGTTGAAGGCCAGCCTGGTCCATGAATAGAGTTCCAGGCCAGTCAGAATTACATAGTGAGACCATTAAAATAAAATAAAATAAAATAAAAGCCAAAGCTGCCAACAAACTAAACATATAACAGGAGGGAACTTGTTTAACTTATTCAGAAATCTCTAAGAAACTGTTCTCTGGAGATAGGGAGTCATGTAGCTCTGGCTGGACATAAACTTTTTTGAGTGTATGAAAGATGGACTTAATTTCATACAAGTAGAAAAGACTAGGATGGACTCAAAAGTCAGTGTTCATTTTTGCATTTATAAATACAGAGCAGGTGTTAATTCATAGAATATAGCTGGTCACATTACAAAAAAAATCAGAAGTATTAATAATGTTGTCAGCAAAACAGTAGTTTATGACATTTCCCCCCAAATTAGCATAGGTCCAAGGTCAGCCACAAGAAAAAAAAATAAATCACCTGACAGCTGATATTTCAGAATGTAAGGAATGATTTTCAATAGATTTTCTTGTTCATAATTTGGTTTTCTGCATCAGAGTGCAAATTGCTTTTTGCATGACAAATCTGGCTGGCAGAGGTGTTTGTTTTGGGGGTGGGGGACAACCACATCGGAGTAACAGGTGCATTTATCTGGTCAGAAAGCAAGTGAGAAAGTCTCACTCTCGAAAGTGACTTGGGGACATCACAGGAGCTCCTAGTAGGTGAAGAGAGCAACAGGATGCCTCTCCAGAGTCAGAAGAAGCAGCATATCAGAGCAGGTGTCTCTTTTCTGGTGACAGGACTCCCTATATATCTCATTCTATCACACTGGAGCAACCCTACACAGCCTTGAGTGTCGCCACCACTGATGTGGATGTTTTTCATTTGGTACTGGCTTATCTCCCTTACCAGTCTATAAAAAGCATCTGCAAGCACAATCTTGTCTTGGCTAAGAGAATGGCATTCAGAATGCTTGGCCCAGTTCATGGGCTTACTTTGTGTCAAAAGTCCTTGTTCACAAATCGGTACACCATCAGAGTCTTTCACTAGCTGAATCTGCTCCCTGCAGAGGTTAATAACTGCAAATGATTTGCTACTGTTGGTGACAGGTATGCAGAGGAAGTCCTCACTTGTCCTCATGTATTGGTCTGTCATGGCACTGTGTTCCTCTTGTCCATCAGTGTTCAACAGACGGGGCTCACTGTCCATTACCACCTGTTTGGTAAGAATCCTCTATGGTGCAGTCATATTTATCTTAGTAGTACCATGGCCAGTTTTATATGGTGATAGAATCAAACCAGAGCTTCATGCACAGCTCTACCAGCTGAGCTGTATCCCCAGGCCCTCTATGGGACACACAGCCAGCTCCTTCCTTGGTTAGTATTGAGTCTGCCATCCTTCCCTCTAAGATCAGAGGGGAAAAAAGTAATAATATCCACTTACACTCCCCATTCAATATCAGACTAGAGATCCAATGTAGTATAATTAGACAAGAGAAAGAAGAGCCAGGCATGACCAAGTGGATGGTGCATGTTTGTAACCTCAGCATTTAGGAGGCTGAGGCAGGAGGATTGTTGTGAGTTCAGTGCCAGTTGCATAGTGAGCTGTGAGTTTATACTATTCTATAAGATACTATCCTCATCTCCAAACAAATCCCCCAGATAAATAAATAAATAGATAAAAATAATAGAGAAATGAAATGCATGCATATTGGGAAAGAGAAATAAAGACTGTTCCTTGTGGACTGGAGAGATGGTTGAGCAGTTAAGAGCACTGGCTGCTCTTCCAGAGGACCTGAATTCACTTCCCAGAAACCACATGGTGACTCACAACCATCTATAACAGTAAATAAATTTTTTTAAAAAAATTGTTATTTGTACACATTATTGCCTATGGGGAAAATTCCAAAGTTGTGTCTGATAAACAAGAAAATTTAGCAAAGCCATAGGGTATGAAGGCAACACACAAATCAATCTTTGTTTTGTTTTTTGAGATCCAGCCTCATGTAGCCCAAGATGGCCATAAAATTGTTATGCAGCTGAGGATAATGTTGAACTCCTAGCCTTTCATCTTCTACTTCCCAAGTGCTAGTGTAAGACCCCCGGACGCTCAGGCCTCCAGGATCTTAGCCCAGGACCTCGGCCACCCCAATCACCAGGCTGAGGTGAAAGCTTAATGCAAACAGCATGAGGCTTTATTGCAGTTGTTTAATGAGCTAATCCCATGTTACCTCGGGCCTTTCTTCTACCCACCGTGGCAGATGGCTAGGAAAGATGCTGCAAAGCCACGGCATAGAGATCTTATAGGGCATCGTAAGGGAAGTGTCTAGGGGTTTGAACAGGCTCAGGATTGGTGTGCCTCCAGGCTTGGAGGGCTTGCCCTGTATTGACTGGTCAACTGGTTGTTATGGCCCATAAGCCATATCCCAGAACGATTGCTGTGCTCTGTATGTCATTGCTGTGCATTTGTCCGTAAAGCACACCCAGAGCCGTAAAGCATAGCACCACCAACTAACTTCTGATTGGTTCCTTGCCACGAGGCAGACATCTGACCTCCTAGTGACCATTAGGCAAGGTCAGGCAAGCATGTGTTAGGCTGTTTGGGCTGCCAAAATGGGGAGCTGGTCCCTTCACTAGGAGTATGGTGTATTTTACCACGCCTACCTCAATTATATTTTTATGTTAGCAATGAACAATTCAAAACTGAACATACAAGTGACATCTACAAGGAAGGAAAGACAGAGCCTGGGAAGGGAGGGAAGAAGGAAAAGAGAACCATATTCCCATCACATAGGCATATGCCCTTAGAGTTAACTGGAATTGATGGCCCTGGAGGTGACAAAGGCAGGCTTTGGCTGAGTTTAGAGACAAGTAGGGCTGGGCATAATGGTGTTTGCCTTAAATCCCAGAATTCTGTAGGCAGAGTCAGGCAGATCTCTGTGAGTTTAAGGCTAGCCTCGTTTACATTGAGAGTTCCAGGACAGCCAGGGCTACAGAATGAGAACCAGTCGAAAAAGAAAAGAAAAAAAAAGAAAACAAACAAACAAACAAACAAAAAAACCCAAAAACCAAAAACCAAAACAAAAAACCAAGCTGGAAGCAGCTGTGGAAAACAACACATTAAGGTTTGATCTAGCCAATTTCAGGTGTCTATCTAAGAAACATCTGGTCATAAGAAATAGAGCAGAGGGCTGGAGAGATGGCTCAGAGGTTAAGAGCACTGGCTGCTCTTCCAGAGGACTGGAGTCCAATTCCCAGCACCCACATGGCAGCTTACAACAGTTTGTAGTTTCAGTTCCAGGGGTTCTGACATCTTTACACAGACATACATGCAGGCAAAACACCAATGATCATAACATAAAAATAAATCATTTTTAAAAAGAAAAGAACTAGAGCAGAAAGGGGCACAGCCTGGAGCCTTGGCTTGTTATGGATTGAACAACATTGCAGAACAGGACAGTCTGGTTGGCGGTGCTGATGGTGCAGCACCCATGTCAGCCCTATAAGAGGTGCCCAGTGGCTAGACCACACTATATTAGGCTCAATATACAATCACTGGATGTAACAGAAATAATTGAGCAACCAAGAATTGAAACACCTAGCATCCAGACACAGCCCAGTCCCTGGTGAAGTTATAGGAGCCCTAAACATCATACCAGACAGGAGCATTAGCAGTGACCAGGTCCCCTGGTTATGTTTTGTGTTCCAAATGTGTCCACTGTTCACAGTTTAGAAAGCATTCCTGATGCCTCCTGCTCACCTCCAGGTAGTGTGGATCATAGGTCTTGCCCTTCCAAACTTGAGACTGACAGCTCTTTGGAGAACATAACTGGTCTTTGGTGAAGTCACCCCAAATCCAGTGCTCTTTTGGTTATCTCCACAATGAGCAGGCCAGCTTCTGCATTTGGGTTAGGGAGGCTGAGTCTGAACTCAAAATCCTCCTACATCAGCATCCTGAGTGCTGGGGTTAAGGATGTCTGTTTGTTGCTGGTTTTGAAGCTCCTGCTTAATACACACACGCACACACACACACACACACACACACACACACACACACACACACACACACACACACACCCCTATACAATTTATTACATTCATTCCAGAATCACAACTAGGAAAAACACTTAGAATGCCTCACCCCCATCGCAGGTTTCAGATCTGCCTTTGAACTCACTGTGCAGCTGAGAAGAACCTTGAGTTCCTGTTCCTTCCTCTTCTTGCTTAGGGATGGACTTGCAGGAACGCACTATAACATCTAGCTACAATGTATGTTAACCCTGACTTAACTTTTATGGATACAAGCTAGTTTCAGGGGAGAAGTCACTAAATTGAGAAAAAATGCATGATTTCAAATCAATTTGAAGCTGTGTATGGTGGGCATACATCTGTAATCCCAGCATTTGGGAGACAGGGGCAAATTTGAGGCCAGCCCAGGCTAAAGGGCGGGACCCCATGCATGCACACATATACCCTGCCCCCTCCAGCACACATCAACAAAATTCCATTAGAAAAGAGAGGACTTTTCTTTCAATGGAAAAAACAAACAAGGACAAAATGTAAAATAAACTTCAGTCACAGGTGTGAATGGTTTAATGTCCCGATTTTCCACTCCAGTTCTGAAACTGCACCCATCTCAACTAAAACAAAACTTTCAGACCTCTGAGGTGCAGATTTCTGATTCATAAAATCCTCTGGGCTCTTTGTAAACATCTGTTGAGATACCTTTTAGGGGTGCATTGGTGTATTGGATTCAAACTTCCTTTTGCATCTTGAAAGCTCACATAGCATTTATTTTTAGCCAGCTCTAACTCTTGAGTGTGATCTACGGCTCTGTTGCCTGAAGAGTGAATTCAGTGGTCACTCTAGTATGTGTTAACAGACAGTGACATCATTTCAAAGCAGGAAATGGCTCTCGGGTTACCATAAAGTTGACTTAAGCTTCAGAAGGATTACAAGACAGAGCTCGGCTATGTGTGGGGATGCCATTATGGCTAAATCAAAGGTAACTGTGAGGTCTGGCAGGCGCTTGTCAACAGGTAAGAGAAGGAGCTGCTCTGCCAGAGCCTTGAGTCAGGATGACATTCTGCAAGCTTTATTTTCATTTCAGGTTAAAGGTCAGTCAGGGAAGCCATTCCCAGTGGTCTTTATTTATGCTTCTCAGAGTTTGGGATGGGGAAGCATCTTGAGGAAGAGGGATGGCTCAGGTGAGTGTTCAGTCCCCCAGCCCAGGTGATGATGGACAGAAGGCCATTTTATGAATGTGCATAATTGTTCACAGGCACACCAAAACTCACCCGCCTCTACTTCCCCTGCAAGAGGGGTGTGTTTTCCATCCTCCCTTGGTCCTCTTTGAATAACAGGCAAGGAGGTACCGTTGTCCTTAATTGGCCAGCTTGGTGAGGCAATCGGGTAGTGGTTCCTAGAAAGTCTTATGTAGTAACTGATGGGTTAGTAGTCTTCTATACTTGTGCCAAAAGATGGTTTAATTTATTCTAATGACTTGGAAAGAAGTGAAGTAGCATCTTAACAAACCATAATGGTCAAACAAATAGTGGTGACATTTAGATTAATACCCTCTTTTGGTTTCTGCAGACACACACAAACAGTGAATGGACCATATAAACCATGTGACACCACTTTCTTTCCTTTTTTTTTTTCTTTTTTCTTTGTTTTTTTTTTTGTTTGTTTTTTGTTTTTTTTGTTTTTTTCAAGACAGGGTTTCTCTGTGTAGCTCTGACTGTCTGACTGTCCTGGAACTCACTCTGTAAATTAGTCTGGCCTTGAACTCACAGAAATCCCCCTGCCTCTGCCTCCTGAGTCCTGGGATGAAAGGCGGCGTATCACTGAGCGGCCCCATGACTCTCTGAAAAAAGTGTCTGTTCTGGATTAGGAAGAAAATTATTTTAAAAAGTGTCACTTTAAACTGGGTGGTGGTGGCCGATGCCTTTAATCCCAGCACTTGCGAGGCAGAGGTAGGAGGATCTCTGTGAGTTCAAGACCAGCCTGGTCTACAAGAGCTAGTTCCAGGACAGCCTCCAAAGCCACAGAGAAACCCTGTCTTGAAAAACCAAAAAAGTTAAAAAAAAAAAAATGTCACTTTAATCCCCCTCATCTTAATGTTAAAGTAAAAACCTTCCATTTTATTTAGATGGAAAAGAGGAGGTGATGGGGAATGTCCTTCTGTATATTTGTTTCTCTAACTAATTGATGAACAAGAGACAGATTGTCCAGGAGCCAGGCAGGAAGTATAGGTGGGGCTACTAAATGAAGAGAATTCTGGGGAGATGAGGCAGAGAGGAGCCACCAGACAATACCATGTAGCCACCAAAGGAATCACAGGTCCAGGAATTCTCCAGGGAGTCAAGACTACATGGAAATACTTAGATTAATAGAAATGTGTTAATAAGTAAGAGGGAGCTAGCCAAAAAGAAACCTGAGCCATTGGCCAAGCAGTTCATTGTTAATTTAAGCTTCTGTGTTTATTTGGGACTGAAGGGCAGAGGGACCAGGCGGAAACAGAACAGCAGACAAAATGCATCTGACAAAGGTGAGGGACTGATGTCCTGTCCGTCCTGTCTTTACAAAATCTGAAACTTCATATCCATTCTTTCTAAGTCTTGCAGGCTGCTGTGCCCTAGTCACAAGGATCCCCAAAGAGACCAGGGAGACTGATGCAAATGCACGAGGTTTATTAAATTGTCTGTCCTACCGAGGGAGGGACCCCGTCTAGCAAGCTGACACAGCAGCCTCCAGAGGCGGTGAAGTTTCCCGTTGTCTCGAGCCCTTACCAGGTTTTGACCTGGGAGGAATGACAAACTCAGCAGAGTTGGTTTTGAGTATAAGTTTTACTTCACACTTATGTCAAAGCAACACACAAGCATAAGCAAGCAATCCTAAGAACCACAGACAATAGGCTCACAGCAGGGGGTACCTCTCCTGCAGGTGCCGCAGGTTCAGGCTCCGGACTTCTGCTCCTCTGGATTCAGGCCAGCGAGTCTCCTGAGGGCCCGTGTCATGGAATTGGGCTCAGAACGGAGGCACTCAGCCTGATGGACTGGCTGTCAGGTTAGCGGAGGAGAGCTCCAGGACATAGAGTCGTGGTACACTCTAAAATTCCTAGTTCTGAGCTGGTCCTTAAATAATTCGCTAAAACATGCTAATCACACTTTGCCACACTTCACACATTTCCACTCTTATCTACAATGGCTGGGCTGCGCAGTGGGCCTATGCTCCCTTTCCTTTAATCTTTCTTCAGCCAGGCCTTTGCCTGCCTGGTTACAAGGCTCCTTACACCTGTCTACTGTTAGGTTTTAAAGGCAAAAGTTACAGGATTACATCAGTAGGTTCGGGTTGGTTTCTGATTGATTGACATTTGGGAACAATCAGGAAAATTTCTCAAAGTCATATTTTGGCACGAAATACCTGTGTACCAGGTATTCTCATTGGTCAGTGCTGAGAGGGAACATTCTGTGGTTTCTATGGCTTTGTCTTGTTACTTGTGGCCTGTTGTTCATAGATACCAATAGTTTTCAGAACTGTATCCTGGAGACTATAAAGGAGGTTTTGGTTTCCCCTGGAGTTTCTTTTGTGGCCAAACAGTTCCCAGGAACCAAGTACCTAGGAGACTGGGGTGGGGTGGGGTCTGGAGTTTCTTTGTGTTTAGTTTTGGCCCTAGGTTCCAGGAAGCCAGAGGATCTGGAGTTTCCTTGTGTCAGAGGCCTATGTGTCTTTTCTGTAGTCTGTCATGACTGCTAAAGCAGGGGGCTGAGTGAGGGTCTGGTCCCTTTATTTTTAAATTATTAGAAGTGAAGCCTTTTAGTTTAGTTTACCCCTTTCACAGGCAAGATCAAAAAGTCCTGGTTAGAGTGTCCCGTCTCCCTCCCCCTACAGAAAGCCTGTGATCTGCTTCCCTGCAGCCAGTGTGATACTTAGTTTATAGGTGAAAACAGTTGAAGGAAACTAAGTGCAACCTTCATCAATACCACTGATTATAGTTTCCTCCAAGGAGAAACTTGAAATTAAAAATACTCAGTAAAGAGGGCTGGAGAAATGGCTCTGTGGTTAAGGGCACTTGCTGTTCTTACAGAGGACTGGAGCTGGATTCTCAGAACACATCTGGTGGGTCATGACTGTCTGAAATTCCAGCTCCTGGGAAAATCCAATACCCTCTTCTGGTCTCTACAGAGACAGATACACACACACAAAACGCACGCACACACGCATGCACATGCACACACATACACACACACACACACACACACACACACACACACACACACTCATGCACGCAAATTTTAAAAAAGGAAAAGAAAAATCTCAGTGGAGGACTGGAGAGATGGCTTTACAGGTAGAAGTGCTGGATGACCTGAGTCCAACCCCAGACTCCACAGGGAACAGTAAAGAGAAAGGACTCCCACAAGCTGTCCTCTGATTTGTGT
Organism: Cricetulus griseus; assembly: GCF_003668045.3. Taxonomy (NCBI): domain Eukaryota; kingdom Metazoa; phylum Chordata; class Mammalia; order Rodentia; family Cricetidae; genus Cricetulus; species Cricetulus griseus. Next base: position 62,624,583 of record NC_048601.1, read on the forward strand.
GTCAGTATTCACACACACACACAAAGCAAAGATAGTGAAAACTTACAATTAAATACTCAGTAGGGCCAGGCGGTGGTGGCTCATGCATTTAATCCCAGCACTCAGGAGGCAGGGGCGGGCGGATCTCTGTGAGCTCGAGGTCTACAAGAGCTAGTTCCAGGACAGCCTCCAAAGCCACAGAGAAACCCTGTCTCAAAAAAACAGAAAAAAAAAAAAAGAAAGAAAGGAAGAAGGGAGGGAGGAAGGAAGGAAAGAAAGAAAGAGAAAGAAAGAAAGAAAGGAAGGAAGGAAGGAAGGAAGGAAGGAAGGAAGAAAGAAAGAAAGAAAGAAAGAAAGAAAGAAAGAAAGAAAGAAAGAAAGACTCAGTAGGGACAGCTTCATACACACACCCCTGAGGCTATAGTTGCCAGCCTCAGCCCCTTGGTCTCTTCTTCATTCTTGAAAGTACTCTTCTTTTCAGATCTAACACACTTTTGAGCTAAATGTGGTGTCTCATCCCTGTAATCCAGGCACTTTGGAGACTGAGGCAGAAGGACTGCTGAGTGTTCAAGGTTAGCTGCAACTATATAACGACATTTTATGTCAAATAGTTAATCAATCAAACAAGTGAACAAAAGCTAACACTTTGGCCACACTAGATTTGAAATGGAAAGGTACATTTCAGTGCATTTTAGTTTTTTGGTTTTTGTGGTCTCTGCAGCTTGAGGCTGGCTTTGCTTTCTTAATCCTCAGACAAGCTTTAATGAATCATAAATAATATATCACCACACCAACTAATTACTTGCACATTGTCTCTCCTTAGCTGGGAGGGAAAGCAGGCTTTCTCTTCTTTCCATGTACCGGTCCTATACCTAGTCCAGGACATGGCACATCTAACGAACTCCATTAAGGGGCTAGAGAGGTGGCTCAGTTTTTAAGAGCATTTGCTGCTGTTGCAGAGGAACCTAAGTTCAGCTCCTAGCACCCACATGGCAGTTCATGGTCATATGTAACTCTGCCCTTTTCCTGCCTTCCTCCAGCACCAGGCATGCTCACGGTACACAGTGTACATGCAGCCAAAGTATTCACTCTAGCCATTAGTACATAACAAGATTAATCCAAATAACATTTTTATTTATATTGTGTGCATGTGTGTGGGTGCACACATGCCACGATGGTGAGCACAGATCCAAGGACAATTTACAGATTGCCATTCTTTTCCTGCAAGCAGGTGGTTATCTGGCTTTTCATCAGGCACCTTTACCCACTGAGCCATCTTGCAGGACAAGTATTTATTTCTCTTCATTCTTCTGCATTTCTGATCTGTGCCTTATGGGTGATCGAAACAGGACTAGTCAGAGCCAGGTATGGTGGCACACAGATGGTCACTCAGGAAGCTGAGGCTTGAGGACTACTGCATGTTTGAGGGAGGGCTTTATTACAAAATGAATTCCAAGCCAGCCTGGGCCACAGAGCAAGACCCTGTCTCACAAATAAACAACAATAACATACATTCAATTTCCAAGTCTATCTATTAACAAAATTAAAATTAGGTAATGATTTAAAAATACTTTTTGCCAGGCGATGGTGATGCACGCCTTTAATCCCAGCACTGGGGAGACAAAGGCAGGAGTATCTCTGTGAGTTCAATGCCAGTGTGGTCTACAAAGCGAGTTTCAGGACAGCCAGAGCTACACAGAGAAACCCTGTCTTTAAGCAAACAAACTGAAAAAGCATTGTTTTCCGGGGTTAGAGAGATGGCCCAGAGGTCAAGAGCACCTGCTGCTCTGGAAGAGGACCTGGTTTTGATTCCCAGCGCCCATACAGTGGCTTCTGGCTGCCTGTAATTCAGGTTCCAGGTGATCTGATGCTCTCTTTTGACCTTCACAGAGACCAGGCACACATGTATGAAACACATATACATGCAGGCAATTTTATACAATAAAAATAAATTTAAAAATGAAACACCAGTGCTTGCTAAATGCTTAGGAGTCCCCAGACCTCATCGCACTTCTTGTCACATCTTTAAGCAACTTATGTCCTGCCGTCAACGTTAAATTTTTTTATTATTTTAAATTATGCATATGAGTGTATATCTGCATGTGAGTAAGCGCACATGAGTGCCAGTGCCTGAAGAGGCCAGAGGCCTCTGATACCCTAGAACTGGATTTATAGACAGTTATGATCTGTCTGATGTGGGCGATAGGAACCAGAGTCCAGCCTTGCTAAGAGCAGCACACACTCTTAGCTGCTGAGCCATCTCTCCAGCTCCCGTTACAGCTTCTGGGTTTTTTTGTTTTGTTTTTTTTTATTTCTCTGCTTTTAATTTCTCTGTTTTACTTCTGATTCTGTACCAGCATTCCCACGTTTGCTACCCATCTGTCCTGTGAGTAGCTAGTGATGCTCATATTGACACTTGAACTCTTCCAGAGAACAGAAGCCAAAGATCTGAGAGGTATGGTTCAGCTGCTTTAGAGTCACAGATATACTTAGCGTCCCAAGATGAGTTCAAGCCATCTTTATCTTCCAATGTTCTAGTTGAGTTCCTTTTTAGCTACGTGTGATGTCACATACCTTTGAACCCAGCACAAAGAAGACAGAGGCAGGTGTAACCTTGTGAGTTTGAAACTGGCCTGGTCTATAGTGTGTTTCAGGATAGCCAGGGCTATATAGAAAGACCCTGCCTCAGAAAAGAAAAGAAAGAAAGAAAAAAAGAAAGAAAAAAAAGAGTTCCTTTCTATCCCAAATCACATACCCCCATCTCTCCTTCTCATTGGTTTCTGCCTCATTTTTCTCTCCCTTTCTTCCTCCCTCCCCAGACCCCTCTCTTCTCCCCCCCCTTCTAAAATACAGATTGTTGTATTTGTACAAAGTACTCTGTTATTATTTCCACACCTGTCCTGTAGCATTTACATTTCCCCAAACATAGATGTGGGGTTATGCAGACACATATCTATTGATCATGACTTTTCACACAGATTATTTGAAAACAATATATTTTTAAAGAATTTATTTATTTATTATGTATACAACATTCTGCTTCCATGTATATCTGCACACCAGAAGAGGGTACCAGATCTCATAACAGATGGTTGTGAGCCATCAAGTGGTTGCCGGGAATTGAACTCAGGACCTCTGGAAGAGCAGTCAGCGCTCTTAACCTCTGAGCCATCTCTCCAGCCCCTGAAAACAATATTTTTGATTGATTCTGATACCTTTCTCACATGACGAAAACTTGCAAACAGTTGCTTTATGATGTGTGTGCCTGAGCCGAGTGTTGGTGGTACATGCCTTTAAATCCCAGTACTCAGGAGGCAGAGGCAGGTGGATCTCTGTGAGTTCGAGGCCAGCCTGGGCTACAGAATGAGTTCCAGGACAGGCTCCAAAACCATACAGAGAAACCCCGGTCTCAAAAAAACAAAACAAAAAAAAAAAAGAAGAAGAAGAAGAAGAAGAAGAAGAAGAAGAAGAAGAAGAAGAAAGAAAGAAAGAAAAAAGAAAATGATGTGTGTGCCTGTAAAGTAATATCCTGCTTTACTTATAAAGTTTAAATAGGTGATTATGCTCCCAAACCCAGCAGTGTCTGAGTCACTAGGTGGAGGTGAGAGGCTTAAAAGTATACATGCCATAGGGAGTTAGCTCAGCAGGAGACCTGCAGTTGCCATGTTCTTGGTCCTAGCTTCAATCCACAGCTCTAGAACCAAAAGAAAAGACAGAGCCTAAAAGCAGATTTTCTGCCTTGTGTGGGTCCAGGGAATTAGCATTTTAACCTTCTTCCTGAATCCACAAAGGGACCCTGAACCACTGATTGGCAAGTTAATCAGCTCTGGCTAGAAGGAGTCAACCACATTAAGTCTAGAGTTAGGGAGAACCATAAAATTACATTTGTCATCAACTTCATTATCACCACCATGGACATCATTATCACAAGAAAACCTGTATGGGATGCCTTTTAAATGACAGGCAGTCACCAGTATCAAAAAATAGAAGCAAAGCAAAGGACTATGGGAGGCTATTGCCATGATACATATACATCGTATATATGCATTTTATTATATATACGTGTGTGTGTGTGTGTGTGTGTGTGTGTGTGTGTGTGCATATATATTGTATCATGTAGTAGTACCTTACAAAAAAATCCACATACAGCTGGGCAGTGGTGGCACACGCCTTTAATTCCAGTACTCAAGAGGCAGAGGCAGGGGGATCTCTGTGAGTTCAAGGCCAGCCTGCTCTACAGAGTGAGTTCCAGGACAGCCAGGGCTACACAGTGAAACCCTGTCTTGAAAAACAAAACAAAATCCATTTACAGCATCATATTCTATAATAGTATATATCATACACATACATGTACACATACATGTACACACACATTATATATATATATGATTGAGGCCAGGAAACAGATGAAGTCATTGCTAACCTAAAATCAGCTAATTTGAATGTACCGAGAGATACAGGATGAATGAAGTCCCTGGTTACATCTGCCAACTCATGCATCCAGAGATGGTAAGTGGTTTCTGAACACTTTGATTTATTTATGGCAAACCAAAATGGAGTATGAGAAGGCTGGAAAAAGACAGAGTGCATGGTCCTCAATGGTTCAATAGGAGAAAGGAAGCCCTTCATTCAGGCTGCTACATCTGAGTACAACTATTCACTGTTGTGCACCCAAGGACTTCTTGGCTGCAGAAATCAGTCAGTCAGAGAGTCCAGAAGCCTACTGACTGATATTGTCAGATATGTTAATGATAGGTGACTTTCTCTTTTCCCAATTTTTTGAAATGTTGACAAGTAAGTGACTATTTCACACTAGTGTTCTAGGCCTTTCTCTCTTCATATATATATATATATATATATGTATATATATATATATATATATATGGTTTTTTCAAGACAGGGTTTCTCTGTATAGCCTTGGCTGCTCTGGAACTAGCTCTGTAGACCAGGCTGGCCTTGAACTCACAGAGATCCCCCTGCCTCTGCCTCCCAAGTGCTAGGATTAAAGGCGTGTTCCACCACTGCCGGCCTCTTCCTTTCTCTTTTAATGCATTTATTTTATTCATATAAATGTTTACCCTGCATGTATGTCTGTAGCCACATGCCCATAGAAGTCAGATGAACAGGAGTTACAGATGGTTGTGAGCCACCATGCAAGTAGGAATTGAACTCTGGTCCTCTGTAAGCCAGTGATCTTAACCATTGAACCAGGTCTCCAACCCAGGTCAGTCTTTCTTTGTTTTGTAAGACTAGGGAATGAACCCAAGGCTTCCAATCATCTAGACTGGATAAGTGTGTCCTAAGTATCTAAATTCTCAGCTCCACACCTTTTTGAGAGAGTGGAAGAATCACTTTTTTAGCAGACAACTTTTGTTGTCATAGAGATCATGTGCCTGAGTGAAGATTTGCAGATTAGCATTAGTATATCTTTAGATAACTTCTGCTCTTTTGAAAGTCTAATTAAGTGGACTGGCTTACTTCAGTTCTCCCAGACATGACAATGTGACCTTGGGCATTGGATGGTCTGTTCCTGGGTCCCTTGGTTCCCCAAGTATAACCTTCTCTTTTGATGTTCTGTGGATGTAGGCATTCAGTGTTCATCGTGTGTGGATAGGGCCAGAGTCTAGGCTTATTAGTCTCAAATTTTATTTGTTTGGGAGTTGGAGAGTGTCTTTTTCGATAGCCCAGACCCACAGCCTAAAACACACATCAATCCTCCTGCTGTAGCTTTCTGGGTCCTGGGATACAAGAGTGCCATCACCACTCAAAGCATGGCTTGTTCTTGAATTCTTAAATGGGTGTGGTCACACACACACACACACACACACACACACACACACACACACACACACACACACACCCGCATGAAATTCTTGCACACCAATCAAAAGCTTGTTCTCCCAGCTGCCCACTTCACTTCCCATTACCAGTCACAAATGCTTGATAAGTATTTGGTAAGCGAAAGAATGGCCCCTCCAGTCCAGACAATTAGGCATGCCTGCAATCCCAGTGTTTACCAGTATGAGACAGCTAGACTGTTGAAAGTTTGGGCCATCTTGAGCTACATTGTCCAGGGGTGGGATGGAGGGGTGTTCACCTTCAAAGAGCTTCTGATGTACTTAATGAAGTAAGATGTATGTACTGACTACTGAGTGCCAGCTAGAAAGCCAGGTAGGAGATATGGCTAGGGTACTTGGTTTCCCTTTATATAAAAACCATATTTAATTAGTTATTTTAGTCATTTAGTCTCTCTGTATGTGTATGTGTTCACAATTTGAGGGAGTCAGTTCTCTCCTTCCCATGTATGGGTCCCAAGGGCTGAACTTAGGTCATAAGGCGTGGTGGCGTGCACCCTGACCCCCTGAGCCACGTCCCTGCCCATGTTTTCCACTAATGAGTGCTTTTGTATACATCAATGCTACATAAAATGCAGCACTGGTCCACATTGGCTGACATGTTTAGTGAAGAGACCAGATGACCCTTTCTCTGCTGTGGAGCAGATGATAATGCCAGCTAACCAATAGGCCGTGTTTCTGTGATACTGCAGATGAATGGAAATAATAACTGCATTCCATAAGACCCTTTGCTCAAAATGACAACATTTGGTCAGAATCTGCTGTTGCTCAGACACCTCAAGAAAGGGACAAGAAGGTCAGTGAACAACAGTGGAAGCCTGAGAGTCATCCACCCTAGATGTAATAATTTCCTAAGACTTAACAGCTTATATTTATGCAACAATCAATTGTCTTGACTATATCATATTGTGGAAGGGTGACTGGAGAAAATATGATTACAGGGGGTCTTGTACTATTGTGGTTTTTGAGATAGGTTCTCAAAATGTAGAGTGCTGGCCTCAAATTCTGGATCCTTCTACTTCAGCCTCCCGAGTGGGAACTTATAATTTAAGCACTCTTCTTGCTTTCATTACTTATTTGCCTATCCTGGCACTCGCTCTGGAGACCAGGCTGGCCTCCAACTCATAGAGATCCACCGGCCTCTGCCTCCTGAATCCTGGGATTAAAGGCGTGAGCCACCAACACCCGGATGCTTTTTTTTTTTTTTTTTTTAACATTCTCAAACTGTAGTTCAGGTTTATGGCAACCCACCTGCCTCAGCTTCCTCAATTTAAAAAATAGAGATACTTTTTAAAAATTAATTTTGACAGTGAATAACTCAGGCTGTGACTAATGCTAGCTTTATGTTTATAGGATTAAAATGTGCTTAAAGGCCAGGTATGCATGTACAGGGGATGCATGCCTGTTACCCCAGCACTTGAGAGGTAGGGGCAGGAGGGTCTACTGGTAAAGACTGTCCTCTGTTACATAGGGAGTTTGAAACCAGCCTAGACAACATGAAACTTATCTCTCAAAATAAAATAAAATGAAATTGATAGAAAGTCCTGACTCTCTTTACAAAGGATGCTATCTACCCACATGCTGTAACAGCAGTCAAAGGTCGGTAGGTGGCTCTGCTCCTTTTAAATAAAACTAAGGTTTGCAAAAGACAGAGAGGGAGCACAAGCCACTAAGTAGAACCTTTAATCAAAACAATAAACAATATTCTGGAACGATGGTCTCTGGTTTAGAATAGTTTGGAGGCTTGAAAATTAAACCCAGAGGAAAAGTTGCAAACTGTGTATGGGAAATCAATTTGTTAAAAGACCAGGGAAGATACTATATTTTGAAGAACGTCCATTACTAAAGGGAAGATGAATTCAATGTTTTTGTAATTTACTGCCATTTAGAATGAAAGGAAAGTAAGTGTTGAAACCTTTTGAACACGCATTTATCTGAAGCTATATACTTTTGGTCACTTTACAGAAATGTTAGATGTGTAAAGTTTGTGTGTGGGAAAAAGCTTGCCTTCTTGGTTCTCAACTTTTAATTAGTTGTCATCTTAGCTTTATACTTAAAAAATAGCCAGTAGGGCATTATAGCATTAAAATTTCTTTCCATCCTAGTTCATAGTTTTCAGCCTTTCAACATTCTAGGAGAAATCTGTCTAAAACCAAAGAACTTTGTTTCAAGCCCTTTGGAAAGACAGGAAGCCTGATTTTATTTTTATCTGCATAAAGAAAAATGTATTTTAAGCTAAAATGCAGTTAAGGAACCCTAATTTTTTTTTCAGATTCTTCCAAAAATCGTCAAAGACGCAGGTGTTTTACAGTTGCAATGATTCCTTTCTGGTTCCAGAGAAGATGACCGCTTACATTTGAAGTGAGATATGTATTTTAGGCATTCAAGTTTGCTAAATAATTCCCATTTTAATTTTTAAAGTTGCATTATTTATTTATTCTTTTATGGGGGGGACGGGGGACGGTTATCACCGAGGCGCCCTAGTGGAACTTTTGCGCGTCCGTTTTCTCCTTCGATTCTAGGGATCAAACTCAGGGCTTTGGGTTTGGCGGTAAGCGCGTTTGCCTGTAGCGTCGTCTCTACCAACGGACCCGTATAGGCTTTTTGTTTTTGTTTTTGTTTTTTTTTTGTGCAAAACTAACGCTATCATGAAAATAAATGCTGGGATGGAGTTTTGAAGTAATATTCTCAGCTGTCAGACTGTAATCCGAAGATAGGTTTTTGTTGTTGTTGTTGTTGTTGTTGTTGTTTAAAGCAACCAATCACTCCTCCACTCAAACAAGACCTTTTGGAACTGTTTTTATAAAGAACACGTTTAGAAATATTTTGGATGGTAAAAGAGGCTATTTTCTCGCTGTCGTTTTGAATTAGTAAGTAATGATTGCATGACACGTGGGTCGTTGCAGTATTTCGCTAGTTGCTCTCCCGGTGCGTAGAGAGCCTCTTAAAGCGTGGAGAAACTGGGAATAAAACAGAGATCCTTGGCTGTAAGCGATTCTTGTTCCATTTAAATTACTTCAAAAGTTCGGCTTTTAAATGTTAACTCTAGAGCCACTTATTTAGCCGTCTTTGCAAAGTTTGCCTTTTGAAAAACAACACCACACCAAAAGTCGGAACAAGCCGGATGAAAAATGAACAGTGTTTCTCGGATGTGAATAAGCACACACACCATTTAACTAGAAAGATGGATCGCCATAAGAAGAAGAGACCATAGAAACAAGAGAACTATGTCACACTTGGCCCACAGGGTGCCTGTTGGGTGGTCATTTGCATCTATTATTTTTGATGACAAAGAGCCGATCGGTCGAGACTCAATGTGAGTGATGTACTGAACATGAAAAATTCGATTATCCCTCTCCCCCCCCCGCCCCCCAAATTTTAAACTTTGGGACTTGGTAGAAAAGGAACAGCGGTCCAGTTGGCGGGGTCTCTCTTGTTTCAATACTCTGCATTTTATAGTAGGCGATCGCACGCGGGCTAAGATGGGGGGAGGAGGGCAGACCGGGGAACACAAGAGCCGGGATGGTGGAAGGATGGAGGGGCGCTTTTCACCTTGACTCGGGAGCTGGCTGCGAGCAGCAGAGTCAGGACAGGCGGAGCAGAGGAGGCTCCTCGCTGCTCCCCGGCACGGGGGGCGTGGCGGGGGCGGGAATTGCTAAGCCGCCAGGCCCTCAGGTATAAGAACAGCAGGTCCCCCCCGCCCTCGGTGAGCTCCCCAACGCTCCAGGTCTCTACTCATCGCGGAGGCCAGGGCGGGCCGTTGGGTTGGCCCTCCAAGGGATGCTCTCTCCGCAGCGCCGAGGCCAGTCCGGTTCTCCCAAAGCCGCAGTCGCCCCGCACCAGCCCTCGGCCGCCGACATGGCCCTCTACTGCGGCGACAACTTCGTGTACTCACAACCCGCCGCCGCCGCCGCGCCCGGTGCGCCCCCGACCTCCAGGGCTCCCTACGGGCTGACCGATTACGCCGCGCCTCCCGCCGCCGCCGCCAACCCCTACTTGTGGCTCAACGGGGCCCGGCGTGGGCGGCCCGGCCTCCGCTGCTGGCTACCTGGGCGCCCCGCCGCCGCCCCCTGGAGCAGCTCCCGGGCCCTTCCTGCAGCCGCCAGCCGCTCCGGGCACCTTCGCGAGCACCCAGCGGGGCTTCGCGCAGCCCTCGGCTGCTGCCCCGGCCTCGCCCGCAGGCTCGGCAGCTCCGGGCGAGCTGAGTTGGCTGTCGTTCACCGGCCACGAGGATCTGATGAAGATAGTGCGACCACCCTACTCGTACTCTGCGCTCATCGCCATGGCCATCCAGAGCTCTCCCGAGCGCAAGCTCACCCTCAGCCACATCTACCAGTTCGTTGCCGATAACTTCCCCTTCTACCAGCGCAGCAAGGCTGGCTGGCAGAATTCCATACGCCACAACCTATCACTCAACGACTGCTTCAAGAAGGTGCCCCGCGACGAAGACGACCCAGGTGAGACGGCAGGGCAGGTATTTCCCGGCTGGGGAGGACGCAGAGCAGCTCACCCCCGGGTGCTTCGAGCCGGAGCCCAGTATCGGGTCTGTGAGCGGCTGGGTTGAAAATCTCATCAATGAAGAGTAGAACATGCGGGCATAGAATCACCCCAACCTGTTCTGATAGGAATGCGGGAACTATCAGATCTTAGGACACGTTGAGCTGATCCCTTACATTAACGGCAGAAGTTGACCGGCAAAAGCAAAAGAGCATAAATAAATAAATGAATGAATAAATAAATATCCATGCCCTCCAACTGGAGGCCGCTGCAAGGGACAGCTTAGTTACTGGAAGTAGATTGTGAGAAAGAACTGGAGGAAAGGGACTCCCAAGAAGCAGAGTGTTCTATCACCTGTTGGAAACGGTGAAATGAGAACATTGGGTCTCACTTCCTTCTTTGGATTCTTGAGGATCTTACTGTTTCCTGACCCATTCACCCAGCTTGAACAGTGATTTAATAATGAAAGTCGAAAGTGGGCCAACTGGGTTTGGGTATGTTAAGATATATAAGTACCCCAATTCCTGGAGTGCAGAAGACTGCATAGGTTGTGTTCTTACATTAGCTGGCAGAGGTGGAAGTGAAGTGAAGCGAAGCTTACAGAAAAACCGATTCTTGCTTGAGGAAGCGATTCTTGCTAAAAGGAGAGGGTGTAGAAAAATGAGATCTAGAGTTTTGTTTAAATGCTACCAGTGTCTTGTATTGGGGGATGGAACCCAGAACCTCAGACATGCAAAGGATCAGCCCTACCACCGAATTACACCCCTAGCCTTGCAGAAGTCACTCTGGAGCAGTATGTTTGCCAGTACTGATACTGTATAGTGCAAACCACGTTTAAAAAGTTAACGTGATTAGGCATGGTGAATTAATTCTTTTCTTATAATCCTATCATTTAGGAGATAGAGGGTGGAGAATCAAGATTTCACAGTCAGCCTCATGGCCTTTCTCTTAAATCTCATATCCCGTGTATATTTTACAACACATTTTAATTTGGACACATTTCAAGTGTCTTAATAGCCATTTGTGCCCTGTGGTGACACTTGGACAGGATGTGCAGTTTTTAAAGATGCAGCTTCCCAATTTAGCCTCCAACCGATGATTTGTATGTCTATTGTCATGTGTATTCCTTTGAACTTTAAGTTCAATGATATTGGTATCTGGAAAAGATTTTTTTAAAAAGAGCAAAACCCGAGGGGCGTTGGTGGCACACGCCTTTAATCCCAGCACTTGGGAGGCAGAGGCAGGTGGATTGCTGTGAGTTTGAGGCCAGCCTGCTCTCCAGAACGAGTGCCAGGATAGGCTCCAAAGCTACACAGAGAAACCCGATCTTAAAAAACCAAAAAAAAAAAAAAAAAAAAACAACCAAAAACCCATTGTTTGGAGGTCGGGAGTGTAGTTCAAAAATAGAACACTTGCCTGGTATATTGAGGTCTTGGATTCTAGCCCCGAGGAAAGGAGGAATAAAAGATAGGGATACCAAGATAACTCAATAGACCTATCCAGAGAGTTAAGTTACAGATATTCTCTCTCTCTCTCTCTCTCTCTCTCTCTCTCTCTCTCTCTCTCTGTGTGTGTGTGTGTGTGTGTGTGTGTGTGTGTTACAACTATTTACAGAGGCAGAGGCAGAGGCAGGCAGATCTGAGTTTGAGGTTAGCCTGGTCTACAGAGTATGTTCCAGAGCTACATAATGAGACCCTGATTAAAAAAAGAGAAAGAAGTATTAAATTTGGAGCCAATCTACTTAAATACAGCCTCACCATGGCAACAGTTGTGTGGAACTTGACATACAGCAGGAAGCCAGTCTGCATCTCACCTCCCATATGAAATTTGAGGGCAATGGTCCTGTCACCTGTTTCCATAGAGCTTTAAGAGACACCCTGAGCTTATCCAGGAGAAGCACTCACTGTAAAGAGCTTAGTGACACTCAGAAACAGTGAAACAGCAAAGCCAAAGTTGGGAAAAACTATCTGCGTGATAAATTCTAAGATGCTGTAGGTCTTTCCCCTTCAATCATGGGAAGACTCACATGTTGTGTGTTTTAAATGATTGCAGAATTTTCCCAGTGGACAATTTAGTTTTACAGGGACATATCCTGTGGGGGGGTGTCAGTTCCCAGTTTCCTTGTTCAGTTGTATAACTTGATGGCTCATTAGTATAATTTATCTTTTTTGTGACTGCCTTTCAATGTGATTCTTTTCCATTGTAGGATTTGCATATTTTTCAGAAATAATTGTAGTAAATACTGTTCAGGCTGCTTGCTGTGTGCCAGCTACTATGCCAAGGTAATTCTAGGACTTAGGAAGTGGAGGCAGGAGGAAGTGATCATCAGTTCAGGGCTCCCAGCATCACCTACATAGCCAAGTTGGGCATCTGCCTGGACGATGTAAGACTCTGTCTTAATAGAAAGGAGAGAGAAAGAAAAGAGGGTTAAGGCTGTATGCAGTTCAGCTGGTGTACACTAGCCAATAGTGCATAAAGCCCTACTTTTGATGACCAGCATTGTAGAATGGATATATATGGTGGTGAATGCTTGTGATCCCAGGGAGGGAGACAAGAGAACCACAGTAAATCTAAGGCCAGCATGGGATACACGAAACTGTCTTTAAACTTCACTCATTTAGCTTATAAAATTGTTATTCTGCCTCATTTACATATTTAGTTTATCATAGGTATATATGTATAGGAAAAAGCATAGGATTGATAGAATTTGGTACTGTTGATGATTTCAAACACCCACTAAAGTGTCTTGAAACTTAAGGGGGACATTCTGTGCCCAGAAATAAAATAAAACATTTGAGCTGGGAATGGTGGCACATGACTTGAATTCCAGCACTCACTAGGCAAGTGGATCTTTGATTTCACGAAAGCCTAGCTTGATCCGTGGAGCAAAGTTGCAGGACAATCAGGGCTACACAGAGAAACCCTTGTCTCAAATATATATATATATATATATATATATATATATATATATATGACCCTCTGATAACTCTTTTTTTACCCCCTCAGGGAAAGGTAATTACTGGACTCTAGATCCAAACTGTGAAAAAATGTTCGACAACGGAAACTTCCGTCGGAAGCGAAAGCGCCGTTCTGAGGCCAGTAGCAACCTCACTGTGGCTTCAGGAACATCAAAATCAGAAGGGTTGTCCTCAAGACTAAGAGTGAGTGGGAAGCCAGAAGGAGACAGCCCCTCTATGATGAGGCCATCTCAGTCACCAGAGCCTCCAGAGGACACCAAGAGCACCTCCTCCTCTCCTGGAGCATCCACAGGCATCTCCACCCCCTGTCTCAACACTTTCCTCAGCAGCCTCAACACTTTAAGTGTAAACCCCAGCAGTATGAGCATCCCAGGCAATCGCCGCCCCCTAGGGGGTACCCAGCTGCCTTCCAGCACATTCCCCAATACCTCCATCCCAGAGGGCTCTCCAGACTCCATGCAGCTGAGCACTATGGGTGGAAGCAACCAGCTATCTGCCTACTACAGCCCATTCTCTGGCAGCAGCAGTGGGGACCAGAGTAGCCCCTTCAGCAGCCCTTTCTACAACTTCAGCATGGTCAACAGCCTCATCTACCCCCGAGATGGCTCTGAAATGTAAACAGAGCTCAAATTTTCTCAAATGTGCCCTTGAGATCCGCTTTGAGTATAGGCTCAATTCAGGAGTGTCTGGATAGGACTGAGCTTCTGCATTGATGTCTGTGAGTTCCTGGATGATTCTATAGACCGTCGGCTATGCTCAGCTCCGAGTAACCAGAGTAGTTCTTATGCTGCAGCAAACTGTTCCAGGTTTCTCTGGCTGTGTGCCCTCTGGAGATAAAAGGCACCTTACTCAGTCCTGGGATGGTAGGTAGAACTCTGTGAGGACTGCGTCTATTTTATTCACTTGTATATCAGAGCGGCAAGCTCAAATGTATACAGACAGGCAGCTTGGTGGGGAAAAGGCCATTCAAGTTATGGATGGGAAGAAGATCGAAGCCGTTGGCAGCTGGAGGAGGCAAGGGGGATTGACCAGCTGGTTATTTCTTCCATGGCAGCATTCTGACTTTTCAAAGAAATCCAGATAATCTGGATTTTTTAAAAATAATCTAATTTTGTATTCTTTGCTTCCTGTGATATCTAAGAAATGCTACAAACCTTTCTGAATCCGGCTCACAAGTTACCTCTGTCTGGAAATGGCAGGTGCTACTGCAGGAAAGCTTTGTGCCAAAGGTTCTGTATATCTGGAATGTCAACTTCCTTACTTCTTCTGTACAGTAAGTTTCCTTATGTTCCAAGATAGGGGTTTCTGAAGCCATTGACAGTACCAGATTCTATGTGTGAGATAGGTATGACTAATGAGTGCTACCACACCCAGAACAATCTTAACAATTTTTAATGAGAAAGAAACTATTCTGGCCAAATTCTCTTAAAAGTTATGTATATAAATGTGTTTCAGCACCACCACCACCCCGATTCTCGGAGGTAACTTCATTTGAATCATTTTGTAGTGGCAAGAATCTAGTATAGCTTCATATAGGGAAGGAACACTTGGTCATTGTTAGTTGAATTCATTCAAAGAGTGCTAACAAATGGGAATGGTTGTTGGATTTACAGGAACAGTCCACCACTAAAATGAAGGTAATATTCTACAAGCTCCCATGCTACCATGTTCTTGAGATATTGACATGAAACAAGAACCTCCTGAAATTGTGTATGTGGAGGGGGAAATCCCTGTGGTTTTTGTTTTTGTTTGTTTGTTTTTTAAAGACAGACTTTATTCCCCCCTGTATAATTAGAACTCACAGCATTAGTTTAAATTTTTTTATTGAAATGTATGGAAAAATTTAAAGGCCTCTTGATGTACAAACTGTGTCACCATTGCTTATTAACTGTTATTTGAAAAGATAACCAAAGAAACTACCTGGCCTCATACTCTTCAGATAAAAAAATTTTTAATATTTTTGTATGTGAAGAATCATAAGGACTTTTATGAATATTTCTAACACAACTCTATATTTGTAAATTAATTTATAATGTCTGCTGGAGCTGCAAAGATTTTTTTTCATAAGAAGTACTCTGTATGCTAAGAATAAATTCTTCAATGGGATGACTCCTGGCTTTTGGATTACTGCTTTTCTGACCTCAGTGTGTTTCTTGAAGGAACAAAAATGGATGACGTGTCACTGAAGTCACAAGAGGGATTCTGTTGAGAGTAATTGACTTTGCACATTAAATTTGCTCTACCTATCCCCAGGTGAAAGTATTAGAATAAAAATTACTCTTCCCAAAGGGTTTTAGTAATGAGTGTTGGGTTTATTTATAACAGTTCTGTTAGAAGCTAAATTTGAGCTGGGTTGGATGGGACACCCTAGTAGTAACGTGCTTGTCCAGTCTTCCTGGTGTAAGGCTCCAAGTGAGGATGGAAGACAGATTAAGCTGAGTTTCAGTGCACAGTAGTCCAAAGAAAGCGGAGCTCCGAGGCTGCCCTCCCTCCCCGTGGGGCTCTGAAGGGTGAGCACACTCTTGGAGGGGAAGGAGCTACAGGCAGCCCATTTCTAAGGCTGGAGCTGGAAGTTTGAACTTGGCCCCACCCAAAAAGTTCTTTGTTTAGGCTGCCCCTTGTATCATAGGCTGCTAATTAGATGCCAGAAGCACACACACACGAGTAGACATACCTACCCTAGGTGGGAAGGTGGTCACGCAGGGTCATATTAAGTCAGGTCAAGTGTAAGTTGAGAAGAAATGAAAACCGAATCAAAAAGTATTAGAACTGTAGCTGGGTAATTGACACTAAACACTAGAATGACAGCATCATGAGGACCTATAGTGCCTGCCTTTGAGGATCTGCAAAGTGACTGAGACCCAACAAGGAAGTTGCTGCTGGGGCCTGGATGATTCCAGGTAAAAGTGCACCAACACCCAGTTGCTGCTAAGCATCTATGATGCTTTCTCCCTTGGAACCATATCAGAAAATTTAGAAGTGGTCTAGACCACACTTTGGGTTGCTTGCAATAACACGGAGAACAAAATGCTCTACAATGTGTAGCTATGGTCCCTGGGTAGTGAGCTGGCCCAGGCGGAGGTTAATATGTCTCAATTTTCCATGGCCTACTGTGCCCTTTGAAATACAGCAGGGCAGGAAAATTTGGGGAACTATTAAACAGGTTTTACATTTCCATCTTTGCACATGTATTTTGGGTTTGGGGAATAGTCTTTTAAAGCCCAGGCTGGCCCTCCAACTCACTGTGTAGCAGAAGCTGGCACTGACTTTTGTTCATCCATTCCCTGAGGGCTGTGCCACCGTGCTCAGTTCATCTGGACATTTTAAAATCCTCTATCACTCTTGAACTTCCTGAGAAAAGGCAATTGAGCTTTGAAAACAGCTATGTAGCCTCCCCCTCTCTGTGGCCAACTGAGCTCCTGAATCCCTCCCCAGGCAAACCCAGGCAGGCGGAGAACACAAAAGACTCCTGAACTTCAGAGGAGATTCCCAGGGCCTTCTCTGCCTTCTGAGGATTGAAAGCACCTGTCTTTAGGGTCTGGTTGGCTTTTGTCTTTTTTTCTTACTGTTTCTGGGGTCATTAATGAGAAAGAAACCCCTGGTGCTTTCCTGGGGCAGGAGGTCGACTGGCCTGTAGGCTAGAGTCCTGGCTTTGGCTTTGCCTTTGTCATGGAAAGCTGTCAACTAGGGCATGCGGTTAGGTGGAGTTAGGTGGCTGGCACCGCTGAGAAAAGGAATTTCCTGCCAGATTTGGGAACAAAACACAGAGAGGCCCAGCAGACTGGTGCCCTCCTGAATTCCTCTTCAGGGGGCCTAAAGAACAGTCCTTTATCATGTTAAAAAAGGCAAGTGTCACTATTGACCCAACTGTAAGGTGGCATTGTCCAAACACCGGTATAACTAACTTCCCACTCTATCAACCCTCCTAACAATGAATTAGAGTTATCACCCAGCATGGGGGTTTCTATAACCCGGCCTGATCATTGATCTAAATGGCTGCCTCAGGCAAGTGCTCAAACCAAGATTCAAAAATGAGGCTATGGGGTTGGAGATGTGGCTCACGCCTTTAATTTAAGCACTCAGCAGGCAGAGAGGCAGGTGAATTTCTGAGTTTAAGGCCAGCCTGGTCTATAGAGTGAGTTCTAGGACAGTCAGGACTACACAGAGAAACCCTATCTTGAAAAACAAAAAGCTGGTCGGTGGTGGCAATGCCTTTAATTCCAGCCCTTGGGAAGCAGAGGCTGGCGGGTCTCAGTGAGTTCAAGGCCAGCCCGATCTACAAAGTATGTGTCAGGACAGCAGGACTGTTAAACAGAGAAACCCTGCCTTCAAAAACTAAACCAAAACAAAACATGCCCCTTTAAAAAAAAAAATGCATATATACTGTTCTTACAGAGAACCAGTTTGGGTTCCCAGCACCCACATGGGGGCTCACAGCTGGAACTCCAGTTCCAGGGGATCTGATCATGTTTCTTCTGACTTCCTTGGGCTCCTACACATGTGATGCACATACGTACAGTCAGGTGCACACACACACACAAATATTTTAAAGTTTTAAATTAAGCTATGTAATGTCATAGCCTATCACATTACACTGCCATTTATTTCAAAAAGAAAAGTAACTTTCCCAAAACCACACAGCCATACCAGAGGCCTAGAGCCCATTCTTCTGCTTTATAGTTGGGTTAATTTCTGTTCCAGGAATTTCCTTTGTATGGACTCTGAGGTTAAATTTTGAGTCTGGGTTGTCTCTTCATCAATGTAGAAGTTTAAACCATGAAAAGTCACTTTTCCTTGGCATACCTAACCCCTCAGAAGCAGACCACAGTCCAGACAGAGTCCTAGGTTTCTGGCTCTGAAGCTGCTCAGGAGAGCCAGGCACTGGTAGCAATGGTTAAGAACCTTGGACCTTAGCTGGGTATGGTGGTACACATCTTTAATCCCAGTACTCAGGAGGCAGGTGGATCTCTGGGAGTTCAGGCTAGCCAGGTATACATAGTGAGTGCCAGGACAGCCAGAGCTACATAGTGATACTCTGTCTCAAAAATCAAAAACAAAAAGAACTTTTTTGGACCTATGGAAAATCTATCCACTGATTCAGTAAACCTCCTTAGGTTCCACATTGTGTGCTGGGCTTTGAGGATGCTGAGATGACTGTGATCCGCTTGGAAGGAAAATCAACCCCTTGGGAACTATAGAGGAACCCAAAGGGCTGGAACAAATAAGGATTAGTAGAGTGCTTGCCTAGCTTGTATGAAGCCCAGGGTTCAATCCCCAGCGCTGCATAAACAGGATATGATGCTGACATCTGTAATGCTAGCACTCTAGGAGTGGAAGCAGAAGATTAGATGTTCAAGATCATCCTCCAGAATATAGCAAACCACAATGCATGTGTCTCTCCCTTTCATGTCAGAATCAAAAGCAGGCATTAGCACAAGGATTCTTCTCTTCTCCAAGGATGGAACCAATTGAACCCATTGCCACCCATTCACTTTTAACTCTCTGCATCTTCATCAACCTATACCCAGGCCTAACACAGTTACATAAACTCCCTGAGGATGAAATGGAAAAACAGCAGTATCTATTTCACATAGTTATCAGGAAAGCTGACATACTACCTCATACGTATGTGTTAACCGGACCTTGTGTCCACTCACTAAGCCTCCTCTTGTCTCAGAAAGTTGCCTGTAAGTCAGGTATCGTGGTGTACAAATGGGATCTCAGCCCTTGGAGGGAGTAAGGCTGGAAGGTGGGAGAGTTCAAGACCAGCCTAGGTTACATAGGAACCCTGTCAGAATGAGGGTGAGAGATTGTGTGTGTGTGTGTGTGTGTGTGTGTGTGTGTTTGGGGAGTGGTGCTGAAGAGCTGGCTCAGCAGTTAACAGCCCTGGTTGCTCTTCCAGTGGACCAGGGTTAGATTCCCAGCACCCACACGGTAGCTCTCAATCATCTGAAACACTAGTTCCAGGGGATCTGATGCACTCTTTTCTGGCATCCATGTGGTATAGTATACATATATACATGCAGGCAAACACTCGTACATATAAAATAAATTTTACAAAGAAGAGAAAGGGAAGAAGAGGAATGGTCTAGCCTGTGTCACACCTGTTCACTTGGCCTCTCCACATCTCTTTGCCCTGAGCATTGTTCCAGCCTCAAATTTCAGCCCCTGGCCACCCACTACCATTTCTCCTGCTGTGCAAATCTCAATCTTAGGACACCACTTACTGATTTAAATTCACTTTTGAAACAGGGTCTCACTGTATAGCCCAAGCTGGCTTCAAACTTCTGGCCATCCTCAGTGCCTGGGATCTACAAGAGTCAACATACCCATCACCCTGTAGAAACCTCCTGAAGCAAGTATGGTGCTTTCTGAAAGGTACTGGAGAGGACAGAGAACACAGAGTTCCTTGAGGACACTTTATTTAATCACAGATGTATTCCTAGTGGGTGCCTGCTATAATTTGTAAAATGACAGGGAAATGAGGTGTGATCAGCCCCTAACTCAAACCTAACATTTCCCTGGTTAAAACTTTCCAGAAGTGCTATTACCGATTTTAGCAAGTATTATCACAATCAAACCCTGAAGTTTTTCTGGCCTCATGCTGAGGATGACCTTGAACTTTTGATCCCTCTGCCTCTATCTCTGGAATGGACTCAGGAGACCAGGAAGATCTCTGAGTTTGAGGCCAGCCAGGCTTATGTAAGACTCCCGAGTCAAACAACAACAAAAACATGAAAATGTTAACAGGATAATTTCTGGAGCAGAGGAGGGAGCTGGCCTAAGCAAACAGAGGGAACAGGCGAGGTTGATCCAGCTATACTTAAGGGCCCCCTTTGTGTCTGCTTCTCACGAATTTAAGAATAAAGTCTATGGGCACCCTGGGGCAGGGCTGTAATTCCAGAACTAGAGAAGCAGAGATAGATGGGTCTCTGTGAGTTCAAGGCCAGCCTGGTCTACAGAGTTAGTTCCAGGACACTCAAGGTTACACAGAGAAACCCTGCCTCAAAAAAACAAAAAAAGAAAGAAAGAAGGAAGGAAGGGAAGAAAGAAAGAAAGAAAGAAAGAAAGAAAGAAAGAAAAATAAATCTGCAGTCTTAGGGCTGGAGACATGGTTCAGGAGTTAAAAGCACTTGTGGGTCTTGCAAAGGACCCATATTCGATCCCCAGCACTCACATGGCATTCACAACCATTTGTAACTCCAGTTCCAGGTTATCTGATACCTTATTCTGACTCCTCCTATTATGACCTCTGCAGGCACCAAGTATGCATATGGTACATACACATACATGCAGGCAAAACACACATAAAAGAACATGAACAAATAAAATTGGAAAAAAAATCTACAGTCTGTTTCATTGCCAAAATATTATCCCTCAATATATATAATATATACACATGTGCCTATACACATAATGTTTTCATTTATTTTGTATGTCATTGGAGGTATCGAGTACATGGAGGCCAACGGACAACTTGCAGGAGTTGGTTCTCTCTTATTTAGCTTGTAGGACCTGGGAATTGAACTCAGGTCATAAGGCTTGGCAACCAATGCCTTTACCAGCTAAGCCGTCTTGCTGGACCCTTCTTCACAGAGTTTTAGATGCGTTTGCTGTGTTTAGTCTGCATTGTGAATCCATGGGCCCCCATGCCCTCATTCACTACTTCTCTCTTCCCACTGTCATACCATTCTGCTGCCTCTTCATTCCCAAGAGAAGACCTTCTTTACCGACACCTGCAGTCTTTGATCACCAGCCCTCTAGCTGCCCCTCAGTATTGTCTCCGGGAGAGACTTTCAAGTCCTCTGCTCACCAGTTTGGGGAAGGTAAGAACCCCCCCCCCCCCCCCCGAGTAGCTGCTGCAGCATGCCCGCGGAAGGAGCACTACTTCAACAAAGGCATTGAAACCATTTCTTACCAAGGATCAACTTCTGTGCAATCGGGCATGCCCAGGGCCAGCCCTAGTCACTACCGTCAGCCCCAGACTCTCATTGAAGCTCATTTATGGACCGATGTCCTGGTAGCCTTCCTCCAGAGAAACCACCCAAAGCAAAGCCCCAGTAAAGACAGCCTTACATTGCAGCCCAACGGATGCCGAAGAGTGGGGAATGCTTTGATTGGAAAGGGGGAGCGGACTTTGTCAGAGAGGCCTCATCCCAGAAGAGAGTTGCCCCTGTAAGGAATTCCGAGACAGGTGCTGGTAGGGAGTGAATGAGAGCAGAACCCTGGGTACCTGGGAGACGGAGGAGACCTGATAGATGCCTATGGGAGGCAGCTGCGCCAAGCAGAGGCTTGGGAGCAGAGGGGGCAGGGCAGGAAGTTGGAGCACGGGGGGGGGGGGCGGGGGGAAGGCAGACAGCTCTCTGTAATTTATAGGCCACCCTTGTCTACTTATAGAGTTCCAAGCCAGCCAGGGCTACACAGAGAGACCCTGCCTAAAACAACAACAAAAGAATTGCATATGAATTAGCATGGGCATTACCAACCTAACATATGAAGCCCAAAATAATTAAATGTATTAAAAAAATACATGCTTTTAAAAAAAAGCATTTATTTATTTATTTTATGTGCATTGGCATTTTGTCTGTGTGAGAGTATATTGAACCCAGGTCCTCTGGAGGAACAGCCAGTCCTCTTAACCCCTGAGCCATTTCTCCAGCCCCCAATTAAATGTGTTTTATTAGATTATTTTCTGCATTAGTAGCTTAATTCAGTAGTAAATGTTAAGACTTTTGTTTGGAAAAACAACAGAAATAACTTAGAAAGAAACTTGTGTCTTGCTGCCCTGTCCCTGGGTAACCTCCCAGGCTGTTCAAGTTTGACCTTGAATCTGGAAGCTTTCTCCTTATCCGTTCATCCATCTGAACTTTTTTGTTTGGTGTGTGAGTAGGGAATAGGTTCTCTCTTTCTACCTTGTAGGTTCTAGGATTCCAGTGAACACACGCTTACCAGATGAGCCATCTCACTGGACCTAGTTTACAGCCCTGGTTGACCTGGGCCTTGGTTTGTAAACTAAACTGGCAGAGATCCTCCTGCCTCTGACTACACACACACACCAAACAAATGTAATAATTAAAAATATATATATATATACAGCGTTCAAAAAAAAGAAGAAAGAAAGAAAGAAAAAGAAAAGCTGGGCGGTGGTGGCGCACGCCTTTAATCCCAGCCCTCAAGAGGCAGAGGCAGATCTCTGTGAATTTGAGACCAGCCTGGTCTACAAAGTGAGTTTTAGGACAGGCTCCAAAGCCACAGAGAAACCCTGTCTCAAAAACAAAAAACAATATACATATATATATATATATATATATGTATATATATATATATATATAATTTTTGCCAGGAATGGTGACTAGTGACACCCCCCTTTTAATCCCAGTAGTCAGGAGGCAGAGACAGGCAGATCTATAATTTATAGGCAACCCTTGTTTTACTTAGCCTAGGCTAGCTTTGAACTTTCTGGCTGAGAAGGACCTTGTACTCCTGATCCTCCTGCAAGCTGGCATTTCAGGTACCTGCCACCATACTTGCCTTCGTGTGCTTTTGGGTAGTCTGTGTTTGTCTCTTGGTTGGGAATTACTTGGTCCTGTAAGTCGTATGAGAAGTCATTATCCATGGGCAGTGATGGCGCCTGCCTTTAATCCCAACACTCGGAAGGCAGATGGATCTCTGTGAGTTCCAGAGCTGTCTGGTCTACAGAGCTAGTTCCAGACAGCCAGAGCTATAACAGAGAAACCACCATAGGACATAGGAGTGGAGGGAGGGAGAAAACACAAAGGTGTGAAGTGACACAGAGACCAGGAGGAGGGGTCTGAGATTCTGACCCCCCCTCCCGTTTGTGAACAAGAGACCACTTAAGGTGTTTGAGGAGGTACAGTTTTCTTTGGCAAGGGTGGAGTTATCTGTCCCAGTCTGGTCTCAAATTTGCAGCAAATCCTCCAGTCTCAGCCTCTGGTATACTGACATTATAGGCATACAACACATTGATAGACCATTGGAGTGTTTTAGGTAGAAAAGAAATACTGAAATATCCATGTTAACAATGGTGGTGACCCTTTGGGACTTGATAGAGTAGCTGTTTTGCAAAATAAGCAAGAAACTTAAATTGGCTTTTGGTTATATTGAGAAGTCTAATTTTTCCCATTTTACAATCGGATCTAGGTTTCACTTTTTAAAGATTGAGTAAATTTCAGTTTCTTAAACAAAGGGCTATTAGTCAAACAACACTCCTGACAGCATGAATGAGAGAGAGAGAGAGAGAGAGAGAGAGAGAGAGAGAACGAGCAGAGCGAGCATGTACAAGGCTTGAATCAGTCAAGCAGCATCACAAGACAGTGACCAAAAAAGGACAATCCCTGTGACTCTCTGAAACATGCCCAGATTTGCCCAAGTAAGTCCAAAGACAAAAAGACAAGACACTAGAACCACTGGGCGGTGGTGGCAAATGCCTTTAATCCTATCACTCAAGAGGTCAAGAGGAAGAGGCAGGCAGATCTCAGAGTTTGAGACCAGGCTGTTACACAGAGAAACCCTGTCTTGAACCCGTCCCCTCCCAAAAGAAACTAGGGCCTCAGCCTATCAAAAAATGTACTAAAAAACTGCTTAGCCAATTATATTTGAGATGACCTAACTATTCCTAAAATTCCCATAGCTATGCTTTAAAGGATTTTTGAGCCTCTGTCCTGGTTACCAGTTTGCATAAATGGCTGACCCCTCATGTTGGAATAAACACTCTCATTCTTTGCATACTATTTGAGTCAGGGGGTCTTTCTTCACCATTTTCTCAGCCCCCTACAATATGGTATTAAAAAGATGAAAAAAGAAACTGAGAAAACATGCCATAGACAATCGTAACTAAAACTTAAATAGGAGAGAGGCTGAACTATAGCCCAGCAGTAGGGTACTTGCTTATCATGAGTGAGGCCCTGGACTCTGAATTCTACCAACAAAACAACAGGAGGACCCAGAAAAAGATACATCAAGGGTAAAACAGAATTGTTTCCAAATGTCAAAAAACGCATCTTCAACAGCTGGGGATGTAATTCAGTTGGTAGAGTGCTCACCTAGAATGCATAGAGTCCTCAGCACAAGTAAGATTTAGCAGAGGGGAGTGAGTTTGTAATAACCCCCCACCCGTCCCCCCCCCCGTCCCCGTCCCCCCCCCCCCCGGCAGGTGGGTCAGAAGTTCAGTTCCATAGTTACTTCAAGGCCTGCCTGGACCACAGGAGATCCCGTGGCTTTTATTATAAGCTGAGAAGCAGCCATAGGAATGTTTCTTAACAGAGATTGTAAGAATCTGAATTTTAGAAGACGAGGGCATGCTCAGGAGGTCCATGTGTATAATCACCTCATTTGAGAATCTAAGCAGGGGGACTGGTATTGAGTTGAAGGTCTGCCTAGGCTCGGTAGTGAGTACCAGGTCAACAAGGGCTTCACAGCAAGGCCCTGTTTTGAAAAGACAAACAACAACAACAAAAAACACCACCAACACCCACCCTCCCTCCCCCAATGAAAACAAAACCAAGCTTTGGGGCTCTGTGCTGTCTGGGCCTGTAGATACACAGTAGCAAGGAGAGACTAGGATGAAGGCCGCAGCAGGCTTTCATCAGGCGATGGTGGTTTCCCTCAAGGTGCTGGCAGTGGCCAGGTGCCCAATCTGTTTTGGAGGAAAAACTGATAAATTTGCTAATAAATTGGATAGAGCTCTGGTGTGAAAGCAGGTTCCTCAAGTTGTCAAATGAGAGTAGGAAATACAAGGAAAACGTTGGAGGAATTGTTTGGGCTTTAAAGAGCTCCCTGTACCTCTGAGGGCCACAGATGTCAGAGCCGGTTGGACGGATTGCTGAACTGCTGGTTGCCTCACCAAGCATTATTTCCTCTTAGTTACAGAAGGTGTGGGTTACTAGTTTGTCACATTGGAGTATTTTTGTCAGGGTCCCTAGTGCTGGAATTAAAGGTGTGTACCACCACCACCCGGCTAGGACTCATTTTGTAGTGCAGACTAGCCTTCAACATGTTTTAATCCTCCAGTTGCAGCCTCTGTAATACTGAGATTGCAAGCTTGAGCTACCATGGGCACCATCACGCCTACAGAGATCCCCCTGCCTGGGTCTCCCACCTGCTGGGATTAAAGTCCTGTGCCAACACTGCCTAACCTGGTAATTCTTTGATAAGTATATCCTTATAAGCAAGTTTAGCCAAATTACATTTTTCCCTGGAAAATCAAAACCTACAATATTCCCATTAAAAAATATAACATAAGTCAGCAAGTTCTTGTATATTAAATAATTAAGTGTAGGTGAGATAAAAAAATTCTAGCACCTCTTCTTTTATTGATGAATGTATCGTATTTACTAGCCCACTATAGATAAATTTGATCAGCTTCTGTCATCTTTTTTTATTTTTTTATTTTTTTTGGTTTTTCGAGACAGAGTTTCTCTGTGTGGCTTTGGAGCCTATCCTAGCACTTGCTCTGTAGACCAGGCTGGCCTCGAACTTACAGAGATCCGCCTGCCTCTGCCTCCCGAGTGCTGGGATTAAAGGCGTGCACCACCAATGCCTGGCCTGTCATCTTTTTTTTAAAGATTTATTTATTTAATGTGCATAGGTGTTTTGCCTGCATGCATGCCATGTGCGTGCTGGTAATTGAACCTAGGTCCTCTGGAAGAGCAGCCAGTGCCCTTACCCACCGAGCCATCTCTCCAGCCCCTACTTCTGTCATCTTATTGTTATTCCTTAGTGTTTTGCTTTTTATTCATTTTTACATTTTACTCTAGAGAACTGTGTCTCGTCAGGTCCACTTGTAGCTCAGGCTGGCCTCAGACTCACAGTATAGCAGGGCATGACCTTGAATTCCTGACTTACCCTCTTGTCTCTGCCTGCCAAGTGCACCCAAGGGATTACAGGTGTGTGCCATCATACTTGGGTTGCATTTTCATATTTTCTTTTCTCTTTCTTTGTGTGTGTGTACTCAAACTCGTGCAAATACGTGCGTGTGCACTCTCGTGGGGCGAACTCATGTATACTGAAGATTGAATCCAGCCAGGGCCTCCCACATAGGTGAGCCTCTATCACTGAACTACACGCCAGGTTTCCGTTTCCATTTTATTTTGAGATAGGATCTCACTAAATTGGAAAGGCTGGTCTTGGACTTGTGATTCTCCTGCCTAAGTTTCTTGAGTATCTGGGATTTTCAGCCTGTGCCGCCAGGCCCAGCCTTTTTCTCTGCTTCTTGATAGTAATGTAGCTGTCACTCAGTGGGTGCAAATCTTTCTTAAACTGTAGGCTTCGGTTTCATCTTCTGCAAAGTGAAGAACGTAATGTTTATTTACCCTCTTGCCGCGCTGCATCTTCACCCTTCTTTAAAACACTTTCTAGACTTCTAAATTCACTTTCTTCAGTCCCCACGGGAGAAAGAACATCTTTCCCTCTGGGCTTTTGCCCTTCCCTGCCTATTGTTGATAATTGGCTCCTGTCAGAACAATGAACTTCCACCTGTGATTGCCTGCCAGGCTTTTACAAGGAAAAAATCCTGCACAATTTGGCTTGCTTTTGCTTTATTTTACACATGCAAGGCAAGCACTTTATAGATGAACCATATCCCCAGCCCTCCTTTTGTTTTCATTCATTCATTCATTCATTCATTCATTCATTCAATCAAGCAGTGTTTCGTGCTGCCTGAGAAGCCTCCAACTTGTAATGTAGCTGAGGATGACCTTAAACTAACTCCTGATCACCTGCTTCTACCTCCCAGGTGCTGGCATGACAGACATGCCCCATTCCATACTGGGGATGAAACCCAAGGCCTCAGGCACTCTAGGCAAACACTTTACCAAACTGAGCTGCACCCATTCATGTATTTTTTCAGAATATATGTATCTCCCAGACTAGCCCAGAACTCATCCTGTAGTCCAGGCTAGCCTCAAACTCCTGTCTTCCCGCCTCTACCTTCCTAGTTTTGGAATTACAGGCAAGCAGTACTATGTCTAACTCTACTGGTTTTTTTGCATTTTTTTGTTTTGTTTTTTTTGTTTTGTTTTGTTTTTGAGACAGGGTTTCTTTGTGTAGCCCTGACTCTCCTGGAACTTGCTCTGTAGACCAGGCTGGCCTCAAGATCCATCTGTCTCTGCCTCTTCAGTGCTGGAATTAAAGGTGTGTGTCACCAGTGACCAGCTATTTTCTTTTTTAATTTTGAGACAAAGTCTCACAAAATTGCCTAGGCTGGCCTCTAATCTGTAATCCTTTGGTCTCAGCCTCCCAAATAGCTGGTATTTTAGGCCTATAAGACATAGGGAATCAAACCTAGAAGTCTAAGTATGCCAGGAGCTAGGTTCTTAGCCTTTGCTGCTTACTATTTACTTTTTTTTTTTTTTTTTTTTTTTGGCTTTTGAGAAAGGGTTTCTCTGATGGCCATGGCTGTCCTGGAAATCACTTCATAGACCAGGTGGGCCTTTGAACTCACAGAAATCATCCTGCCTCTGCCTCCTGAGTGCTGGGTCAAAGGCTTGTGCCACCACTCCCGGCTTTAGCTTGCTATTTCTAAAGTGATACAATTACCAACTGTATAAAATCAAAACTGTTGGCAGAATATTTCATGTGGAGAAAGGCTCAGGTGTCCGGTGAGCCTTTGTAAGGTGCATCCTAACGTGTGCAGGACCTTCCTTGACCTTTGGTCCTGCCTCTGTCCTTTTTTGGTGGACCTGAGGCAATGGTGTTTTAGCATGAAGATAGAGAGTAATGCAGCTAGAGCTCTACCCCAAGGTATGGGAATTTGGATTTATTCTGGGAGCAATTCCTAGGAAAGTGTGTCTCCTTATTTGGGCAACCCTGTCATGAGTGCTTTTATGACAGGATTTTCATTTAGCCAAAGCTAGTCTCCAGCTCATTGTATAGCCAAGGATGACCTTGAATGCCTTATCTTCCTGCCTATACTTCCTGAGTGCTAGAATCACAGGCATGTGACATCATAACACAGCAGGCAGGTATACTACCAACTGAGCTATGTCCCTAGCCTGGCCCTGCATTTTTGTCTACCCTTGTCTGGGATTGGATATGTGGTAGGGTAGACTTTTTAAATCACTCTCAGGATCCATGCCTTTGTCTCTTTGGAGTTGCCTCTCCCAGCCAAGGCAAACTCCTTTTGTTCTTGTACATCAGAAGGCCACAGTGAGCAAGGTGGGCAGATTTCTGCTCTGAATTATGGGGCAAAATCTTCAGAGTTAGGTTGCATTTTGAAAATCGTGTAGAGCTCTTTAGGAAACTCCATTCTCTAACATTGAACTGAGATAAAAACCTACATAAAAACCTTCATATCCAGGTACCCCAAAGCAGTTTCCTGTTGGAGCCACAGGAAAGCCCTGATGAAGAGGTCAGAGGGTATTGATTTCTTTCATGAGCATATAGGTGTGTGTGGACAGAGGCGCCATGGGGTGCATCCTCCATGTGGGTCCCAGAGATGGAGCACAGGTGCCAGGCTTGGTAGCAAATGCCTTCATTGGAGAGACCACCTCACCACCTCTACTTCCCTCTGGTCTCTTCACCTCTCTTCTTTTCCTCTCCTTCTCACTCTTTCTCTTCCTCTTCCTCTCTTCCTTCTTGCTGTGCTAGTCACCACCACTAAGCTCTATTCCCAGCCATTCAAAGTTTCCTAAGTGAGGTGTGGGTCTCTTGCTTGAGTCTAGGACTCCTTGGGTAGAAAGAGAATCTTATCAAAAGGGTTAAAAGTAACAACAACAAAAAAAAGGGAACAGCTGATCCTCAGAGCCCGACAGGGAGGCCAGGGACCCCTCAAGCCAGAAAGAGACCACACAGCCATTGGGAATCTTTCTTAGTGAATGAGACCTTGGTAGAAGAGCTTTACTGGTGTGTGTGTGTGTGTGTGTGTGTGTGTGTGTGTGTGTGTGTGTGGCGGGGGGTTGTCAGCAAATGACAGCCAGTGCCAAAACCAAAGCCCACCCAATGACCTTCAGACCCAGGATGGTTTTCACATGTTAAATAGTTGGAAGGTGTAAGAAATCGGAATAGTTTTTCATGACATGCTAGACTCCAGTAAGAACCTTAAAAATACCTAATAAACTAGGATCTACATATTTAGGATCAACTATTAGAATATACATACAATAAATGATCACTACATGTTATTTTAGAGATAGTGTCTCTGAAGTGGACGGCACAGTCTAGGGCAGCCTTTCCTTTGACTCCCCCAACCCCTGCCGCTTTGGAATCCCACGAGAATGCTCTGAATTAGTGTTAAAAGGAAAACACAGAAACACAGGCGCGAGGCGGCACTCAGAGACTCCGCCAGTTCCTCTCCCAGGCACCAGGACTGCCTAATTGTTTGTTCCACACAAAAGGTGGATCAGAGAAGAATATCCTCTTTATTCTTCCCCTTTCCATCATCTCCCCCGCACCTGGGGAGTCTGGATGCTCAGACCCCAGCACACGGTGCATCTGATGATGGGTTACAGTACAGTGCCCCAACACCTAAATCCCTCCCAGATTTGTGCAGATTTTCTGTAGCTTAACTAGATTTCTAATTGTCCTGCCACCTGTACTGAAACACACACTACATGCTAATCTCGAATTCTTTTCTGTTTCCATAATCTTGGTAAAGTTTCCTGTACTCAAACACTAAATCCAATTTGGCCCATGGATTTTTTTTTTCTTTTAAAGGTATTAAAATCGCTTTTATGATTGCCAATATTAAGGTTGTTTTGGAGGTACTCGGACAAATGAAAAGCACGTGTGGTTCCTTTACCATGGAGCCTGCACTGTGCCTGCCTCACAGGCTGTGGACCTGAGTATCCAGGGGTCTATTAACTCCTGTCACCATTTCTCAAGAGTTTAGGGGGAAGAGTAAGGGATTCCACCAGTTCATGTCCGGGTTCCATCCCAGGAAGTGTTTGTTTAATTTATTTATGTGTATCAGTGCTTTGTCGGCATGTGTACCTTCTGCATGCCTGCTGTCTGCCAAGGCCTGGAGAAGACATCATTGGATCCCCTGGAAGTAGAGGCGGATGTAAGTTGCTCTGTGGAGCAGCCAGTCCTCCTAGCTCATGAGCCCTCTCTCAGCCCCAAAGCGCTCATTTTCATTGCCTTGTTTATTTGCTGTGCTACTGAGATTATAGAATGAAAACAGACTCAGCCTCTGTTATGTAAACATTTTTCTGGACATTTAAAAATGACCTGAGACAAATTGTTTAAGTATCACTTTGCTCGTAAGCCAAGCTGGGACAAAGTGTTATCCACAGTGCCACTCACAGGCTGTTCTCATGGCTCGTGTGACAAAGCATGTAGCCCTTTCTGGAAAGGTGATTTTTTTTTTTTTTGGTGGGGGGGGCGGTTGTTTTTTAACTTTTGTAGGGCTGGAGAATCAAAGTGTGCAATGTAGACACTCTGCCAGCAGGCTACAGTTTTTAAGTCTGCTTTCTGAGACAGTGTCAGTCAGAATGTGCAATTCTCCCGCCTCAGCCTCTTGAGTGTTGGGATTACAGGCGTGGGTGCACCAAGATGACTGTCCAAGGTGAATCATTTTGTAACTGAAACACTCTTACAAAAGGAGGTTTCCTAATTTTAATTAGTTAATTAATTTAGTATTTTTTTGGTGTTAGGGATTGAACCTAGGACTTCAAGCATCCCTTAAGTAAGCACTCTATCCTGAAATTCTCCAAAGAAGGCTTCTTTAAGAATAGGGGAAGGAGTTGGCTGAAGAGATGGCTCAGCAGTTGCTCTTAACTGGGTTCAATTCCCAGCAACCACATGACAGCTCACAGCTGTCTGTAACTCCAATTCCAGGGGACCTGATTGATACCCATGGCAAAACATGAATGCCCATAAAATAAAAATAAATACTTTTAAAAAAAGAATATGGGGAAAGGATACCAAATGATATAAAGACTAGTTGTTGGGATGGGGAAAATGCATGAGGACTTGAGTGTGTAACCCCAGCACAGTTGGGGGTGGAGGCAAAGATGGGAACTTGCTGGCTGCCAGCCTAAATTCAGATTTAGTGAAGGACTCTGACTCAAGAGGGTAAGGTGGGAATTGACAAAGCAGAACCTGGAACACCTTCTCTCTGCTTCCATGTGCATGCCTACATATGGGCATTCACCACATCTGCACATGCATCACGCATGCGCACAGCACACGAGAGATTCAGTTGTAACCAGAATAAGCTGGGAAGCTGTAATTCACAGCTGATAACAACAGTACTGGATACTCCAGATTTGCTCAGAGAACAGATAGTGGCCTCATCGTGTCAGAAGATAATAATAATAAAAGCACATTATATGCCTACACTATGCATTGTTCTTATTCCCAATCATACCTCAATAAAAGTGGAAGGCTGTTAAAATTATTATTATTACTTCCTTGTTTTCTTTACCTCTCAAACTGAAGGGCAACCATTTTTCCTTGGCATGTGCACACCACCCTCCAAGATCAATAGATAAAAATACACATTGTGAGGCTGGGTGATGGTGGCTCACTAGAGGAAGTTACGGATGGAATGTGGACCTCTCCTCACTATTCCTGCAATTTGTTTATGTATTTACTTATTTTTACTTATGATGGGGTCTTACTATATAGCCCTGGCTGAACTGGATCTTGTTTTGTAAATCACAATGACCTTGATCTTTCTGTGAAGTTTCTCCTCTGCCTCCCTGGTGCTGGTATTATGGGTATGCACCACCACATCCATCTAAGAGTTTATAATTACTTTCCAGTAGAGGGATTTTTTTGTTTTGTTTTGTTTTGTTTTGTTTTTATTGTAGGGCCATGAAGACATGGCTCAGCAATTAACAGCCCTGCTGATCTTTCCGAGGACCTAGGTTCAAGTCCCAGCACCCACATGGCAGCTCACAACTGTCTGTAACTTTAGTTCCAGAGGATCCAACACCCTCACACAGACATGCATGCAGGAAAACACCAATACACATAAAATAAAATGATAAAATAAATATTTAAAAATAATAGGTCAGTTGCTGTGGGTGTAGCTCAATTGGTAGCTTCATTGCTTGGAGTGTATGAAACCCTAGGTGTACTCCCCAGTAGCATATGAACTAGGTGAGGTGGTGCAGGCATGTAATTCCACCCTCATTCAGGAGCTAAAGGCATGAGAATCAGGCATTTAAAGTCAACTTCAGCTTCAGCTGCATAGTGAGTTTGAGGCTAGCCTGGGCTACATACATGAGACCTGATTCCCCTCCTCTCCCATGCAAGAGAGCCGGGGGTGGGGGTTGGGGGGAATGGGAAGGGAGACAGGGAGAGGGAGACGATTAGTCTCTTATTGAATTTGAGAAGAGATGAAGCCTCAGGGGTTAAAAACTGTGTCTTTTGCTCTCAAGTCCCTGCTGAGATTCCTGCAGACTTCCCCAGCCCTAGGCAATAATTTATCTCACTCAACTCCCCAGGTGGTATATAAAAGCTCTTTCTAGCCCAGGGAAACACTTCCAGATCTTCTCTTTAGGGTTCTACGGAGGCTCCCTAGGGTGGTGGATAGGGGTGTTTGTACTAGGGGGAACTAATGGAGGGATCAGATAATGTCTGTACACGGAGGAAGGAAGATGATTGCACCTCTTGTTGGAACATAGATGGCTGTTTGTTTTTTTTCTAGGTCTGAGGGAAAAACATAAACTGGGTTTAAAGTCTTGGAGGATATAAGGAAAATTAAGGGCCTGATGACCTCAGTTCCATCCCCACAGCCTGCATGGTTCAAGAACTGGCTCCTGAGAGTTGTCCTGTGACTTCCACGTGTTCTCAGAGGCATATGCCTGCACACCACACTCCGTGCACACAGAATAAGTAAAAATGTGGTTTTTTGCTTTGTTTTGTTTTTAAGAGAGAAGGCTGAAGAAGAGGTAGCTCAGGAGTAAAGAGCACTCTTACTGCTCTTCCAGAGGTCCTGAGCTTGCTTCCCAGCACCCACATAGTAGTTCACATCCATGTGTTCGAAGGGGTCTGGTACTTTCTGGTGCACATACACACAGGTAGGCAAAACACTCACAAAAAGAAATATCTCTTAAAAAGCTTATTTCAAAGAAGGCACTTAAGTCTTGGAGGGCACAAGGAGATGATTGTAGATTATCTGTCTGTCTGACCAGTGACCATTGTCATTTTCTTTTTCCTTTTTCCTTGTAGACCAGGCTGGTCTCGAACTCACAAAGATCCTCCTGCCTCTGCCTCCCAAGTGCTGGGATTAAAGGCATGCGCCACCACCGCCCGGGCATTCCTTTTTTTCTAATAAAGCTTTTTAAAAATATTTAGTGCGTGCGTGCGTGCGTGTGTGTGTGTGTGTGTGTGTGTGTGTGTGTGTGTGTGTGTGTGTGTGTCTTCCCGAGTGTCAGTGCACCACATGAGTGCTTGGTGCCTTGGAGGCCACAAGAGGGCGTTAGATTCCCTGGGACTGGAGTTACAAGTGGTTATGAACCACCTTCTGGGTGCTGGGAACTGAACCTGGCTCCTTCCAAGAGTAGCAACTGCTTTTAACCACTGAGCTGTCTCTCCAGCTCCATAAAGTTTCTTCCTCTTAAATCAAACAAAACAAATACTAATTAACTGATTAATAAACAAAACTAACTAAAATAGCCCCTTCCATCAGGCACACTGATGGAGGCAAGAAGACAACTTTCTCTGGAGGAGGAGAGAAGAGGGCATTGGGTATCCTAGAACTGGAGTTATAGGCAGTTATGAGCCACCTGATACACAGCCAACGACTAAACTTGGAAGAGCAGGAACACTCTTAGCTGCTGAGCTATCTCTCTAGCCCAAGTTTGCTTGTCTTCAAAGTAGTGACAATTCAACCTATCTACCAGGGCCTAGAAAGGATGTCTTAATATTATAGGAATTGTTGTACTCTGTGCATAAAGGTGAAGGGATGCTAAGGCAAACAATTTCTCACCTTGGAAAGGTAGAATGAGGGGCCCAACGGAGGGGTCAGTAGTGTGACTGATTTCACCAAAGCATGGATGCTTTCCCCAGTGAGTAAGGCAAGTCCACCTGTGGACATGGCTGGCGAAGACTCATCCAGTTGGACAAATGCTCTATGGCAACAACCAGGTCTATCAAAACTTGTCTTTTCAGATGCTAGAATGCTTGCCTGGTGTGGCTCTGGAGTCCATAAAAACATCTTAGCACATATGAAGGCACAACTTCCCGGGTCACCTTTAGTTACACAGAGGAGTTTGAGGCCAGTCCATTGGAGAAGCTAATGAATAATCACAAGATCATAGCTCTAGTGGAAGATGGGCTTGTACAAAAATGGGATGTGATGGAGAATGCTGTAGTACCTGCAACTCTACAGGTGGAGGTCGGAAGATTGGCAAGAGGCTGAGGCCAGTCTAGACTACAGAGTGAAACCCTGTCTTGAAAAACTGAAAAGGGGGCTGGAAAATTGGCTCAACAGTCAAGAGCACTTGTTCCTATTGCAGAGGATCTGAGTTTGGTTCCTGACACCCACATGGTTCCCAGTGGCTCACAAACAGCTGTAACTCAGTTCCAGGGGTTCTGATGTCCTCTTCTGACATCCAAGGGCACCAGAAACTCACATGATGCATACATGGTAGGCAAAACACTTATACATATAAACTAAAACTACAAACAATTAAAAAAATTTATTTATTATATATACAGTGTTCTTCCTACATGCACTAGATTTTATTACAGATGGTTGTGAGCCACCATGTGCTTGCTGGGAATTGAACTCAGGACCTCTGGAAGAACAGCCAGTGCTCTTAACTTCTAAGCCATGTCTCCAGACCTAAAAAAAAAAAAAAAAAAATTAAAAAGCTGCAGCTCTTTCTGAATTTGTTGCTGTTGTTTTTCAGGAAAACAATGAAAAAAGAAAGGACACCTTAAACTCAGTGGCTGGGGGGAACTGATGTCTTTGCATATGAGATAGCACCATAAGGATGCCAGAATTGACTGCACTTCAAGAATATCCTTGCCAGATGTGATATCATATACCTATAGTCCCAACAGTCAGGGGAGGCAGAGGCAGGCAGATCTCTGTGTGTTCAAGGTCAGCCTGGTCTACACAGTTCCAGGCAAACTAGCACTGTATCATATCTATCAACTGCGTACCATATCTGTCAGTTGCGCAAATGTTTACCCCAGGAGCAATCTGCACACCTATAGCAGAGACATCCCCGCCTTTGGGGCAGAAGTCAGTTCTTCTGAACATAAGAATTCCCTGGGTGGCCGGGCGTGGTGCTGCTTGCCTAGGGTGCTGCTTGCCTTGGGTGCTGCTTGCCTTTAATCATAGCACGTAGCAGCCAGAGGCACGTGGATCTCTGAGATCGATGAGGACCAGCATTGTGCATTACAGAACCAGATAGCTCGCTCCAGATATCCTCTAGCTTCTCTCAGTCCTGTGCAAGGTCACATGCCGGGCTATCCAAAGCCTGCCAAATTCTGTCTGTCGTTGGCAAGAACCTTGAATGACTCTTGCCTGATGGAGCTATGTGAAAGGACTGAACTTTAGCAGGCCTGCTCCAATTGGGTTCCTGTGGTTTCTCTTGGATTTTTGTCATGGCATGAGAGGCCCCAGAAGGAGCTTTAGGAAACTCCAATGGATCCCACATATTCCTTCTTACTGTCATTGTGTCGTTTTTAAAAGTGAATAGTTTTGTTTTATTTTGTGTGTATGAGTGCTTTTCCTACATATCCAAGTGCACCTCAAATGTGTCATGCCCGAGCAGGTTGGAAGAGGGCACTGGATCCTCTGGCATTGCAGTTTCAGATGGTTGTGAGCCTCTGTGTGGGTGCTGAGTTCTCTTACAAGAGCAGCTGATGCTCCGAACCATCCAGGCCACTTTCCAGTCTCTGTTTTGACTTCATTTTTTTCTCTCTGTCTCCTTTTAAAAAGATTTATTTTATATTTGAGGCTAGTTTTTATTCCTTGTGAAGATGATATACTATTTTTGTTAAGCGTGTCTGTATTTATGTGTGAGGAGCTGCTGGCTTGCTGTGCGCGTGCACGTGGAGAGCTGGTGCCCAGAGACTGACAGCCTGATGCTCCTTCCCTGCCCTTGCCTGGGGAAGCCCACTGGGGATCCTGGCTTCTGAGGGGCACTTGTCGCTACCCCCCTCACCCTACACTTGCTCCAGCTCTTTGAAATAGTTTGTGTGAAGGTGAAAGTGCAGTTCAGTAATAAACGGTGTCAACTCTGTGAATAAAAAAAAAAATATTTTAAATGTGTGCACATGTGTGGGGTGGGGGGACTTGGGGAGGGGAGCTTCTCACAGAGGCCAGAGGTTTTAGATCCCCAGAACTGGAGTTGCAGGCAGTTGTGAGCCTCCCAATGTGGGTGCTAGGAAGGGAAACCAGGCCCTTTTCAAGAGCAAATTTAATCATTGAACTATCTTTCTAGCCTTGGCTTGATTTCTCCTGGAGAGCTAGGATCAGTTTCAGACAATATCATGACTTTTCTCTGCCTTTGGGCTTGCTGGAGTAAGGTGTCCATTTGTCCAGCTAGGCCTCAGTTTCCACCTCCAGGGAACCCCTGAGCATTGTGCCACAGAAATGCTTGCTGCTAACTATTTTAGCTGAGCAGGGGTTAAAGCTATGGAGGCAGGAAACGAAGCCCAGGTGTGAGTCTGCATCAATACAAATGAGAAGAGCTACACCCGTTTGTATTTCTGAGGACCAAAGCTGCAGGAGAAATAACATTTATTGGTGACACAGGAGCTACCAGATAATAGTACACAAAGCCTTAGCCCTGCCAGATGTGGTCAGTCAGTGCGTGTGACATAACAGATCCTCATAAGATCAATAGCTAAGCGGCTGAAGAGATGGCTGTTCTTCTAGAGGTCCTGAGTTCAATTCCCAGCAACCACATGGTGGTTCACAACCACCTATAGTGAGATCTGATGCTCTCTTCTGTTGGGAAGGGATACATGCAGACAGAACACTGTATACCTAATAAATATATCTTAAAAAGAAAAGACCTCTAGCTGAGTGTTCAAGGTCAGCCTGGTCTACAAACTAACACTATCATATCTATCAATTGTGTACAATATCTATCCATTGCACACATGTTTTTCCTCAGGAGCAATCTGCACACCAATAGCAGAGACATCCCCGCCTTTGGGGCAGAAGTCAGTTCTTATGTATATAAGAATTTCCTGGGTGGTGACACACCTGTAATCCCAGCACTCAGGAATCTGAGGCAG
The DNA here is from genome assembly GCF_003668045.3 of Cricetulus griseus. NCBI lineage: Eukaryota > Metazoa > Chordata > Mammalia > Rodentia > Cricetidae > Cricetulus > Cricetulus griseus. The sequence goes on from NC_048601.1 coordinate 62,662,060, forward strand.
GAGCATATCAAGTTCCAGGCCAGCCTGGAGTGAACAGTAGACTAAGGCTCAGAAAACCAAAAGCAAAAATTTTGTTACATTTTTTTTTTTTTCTGGTGCCAGGGATGGAAGCAGCAGCCTCACAGCTGATAGGCAAGCACTCTATAACTGGATTTCACTTTAAGGGATTCAGAAGCTGAGTAGCAGTAGCCTATCACAAAGGCCAACAGTGTTTAACATCCTTTTCTGACCTCATTTGTGTTCTACATACACTTTTTGGTAATAGAATAGGTCTTTTCAAATGTTTTTGTTGTTTTCAATTGGATTTGCTCTCTTATTGTTAAGCTTTTAGAGTTCTATAGAAAACATTCTGGATGTAAATTCTTTGTTTTTAGATTGCATTTTTTTTCCTTTGAGACAGAGTTTGTCTGTGTAACAGTCCAGGCTGGCCTCAAACTCACAGAGATCCACCTGCCTCTGCCTCCCGAATGCTGGGATGAAAGGCGTGCACCCCCATCGTCCTGCTGATTTGCAAATATTTTATTAATCTTTGACTTTTCTTTCATCCAGTTACTAGCTGCCATGTGGGTGCTGGGAACAGAACTTGGGTCCTCTGCAGAAACAGCAGAGCTCTTAACTGCTGAGCTATATCTCTCCAGTCCTGTTTCTTGTCTGTGATTATTCAATCGCTTCAACAATATTTGTTATAAAAGTTATCTTTCCTTCATTAGATTGATTTTGCTCTTCTGTTTTTCAAAAAAGTTGGTGAAACTTTGTGGGTGGGTTTCTGAGTTCTGTCTGGCCTTGGTGCATCAGTGCAGAGATTGAGCATACCTACTCCAAAAATACAAACCTTTTAACATGACATCACAAGTGGAAAATGACCGTGATCCTGTGCCAGGCTATATCAAAGCACAGGTATACTAAAAGAAAGCCTTAACCTTACCTCCATATTCCCAAGATACCTCATGATGTGTGTGAGAACTCTGAGACATTCGGATGTGCTTCTGGTCCCACACTTTTTGGACAAGAGATGCTTGATCTCAGTAAGTAAGCCTTGACTTCAGGTGGGAGATTCTTTCCAAGGCTCCACTGTCTTTCTGTGTAAATTTCAGAATTAGAATATCTGTGTCCCCTACACAACCCTCCTGGGGACATCTGTGTCCCCTACATAACCCTTCTGGGACTTTGACAGACCATTCTGAGAATACTATACTGTGTTTTCCAATTAGTGAAACTTACTTTGTTGCAAGTGGAGTTTTCACTTTTTTTTTTTAAAAAAACAATGTTTTGTAGTTTTTATATTTATTTATTTATTTATTTATTTAGATAAGCTTTAGCTATGTAGCTCTAGCTGGCCTCAAGTTCACAGAGATCTGCCTGCCTCTGCCTCCTAAATGATGGGACTGAAGGCACACACCACTATTCTAGGCATTGCTTTTAATTTCAAATCCCAATTATAAATCACTACAACCATTCACTTGTAATTTTGTTCTTGTTTTTGTTTTTTTCCCTATGTTGATTCAGGATCGTAACAACCTGCTAAATTCAGTTGTGTAGGCATTATTTTCTTCCTTAGTATATTCCTTGGGATATTATTTAAAATGAAAATGTTCTGGAAGTGGAGACAGTTTCTTCCTTTCGAATCCATATGTCTTTAGTTTTCTTTTAAAGTTAGTTATTTAATTTTATTTATTTATTTGTGTATGTGTGTGAGGGGTACCCTCAGGGTCTAGGAGAGTGTGTCAGATCCCCTGGTGCTGGATGCTGGAGTGACGGGTGGCTGTGACCTGACATGGGTGCTGGGAACTGAACGGTGGACTTTCAGGAAATCAGAAGTACTCCTTTTTTGGGGATGGTGGTGGTGGTATTGAGACAGGGTCTCTCTACATAATCCTAGCTGTCCTAGAACTCATTCTGTAGACCAGGCTGGCCTCGAATTCAGAGATCTGTGTGTTTTTCAGTAAGTACTCTCTCTCTCTCTCTCTCTCTCTCTCTCTCTCTCTCTAAAATATTTTATTTATTTATTATGTATACAACATTCTGCTTCCATGTATATCTGCACACCAGAAGAGGGCACCAGATCTCATAATGGATGGTTGTGAGCCACCATGTGGTTGCTGGGAATTGAACTCAGGACCTCTGGAAGAGCAGTCGGTGCTCTTAACCTCTGAGCCATCTCTCCAGCCCTCAATAAGTACTCTTAACCACTGAGCAATCTCTCTAGTCCATTAACTTCTTTTTAGTTCACTGGAATATAACCCAACTTAGTTATTCATTCATGTGTTTATAGAAACCTAATTCTTACCTTACTCTGGGTATCTCTTCTAATATCACAAATCCATATTTTTCCTCTCTCTCTCTCTCTCTCTCTCTCTCTCTCTCTCTCTCTCTCTGTGTGTGTGTGTGTGTGTGTGTGTGTGTGTGTGTGCCCAAAGAAAGTCTGACAAGAAAGACCTGCTACAGTAGACCAGGTTGGCCTTGAACTCACAGAGATCCAGCCAGCATCTGCCTTCCAAGTGCTGGGATTAAAGGTATGTGCCACCATTATCAGCTCTTTTTATATTATTAAGTGTCCTGTTAATAGTTTAATTTTTTTCCATTTATATTTGCATATAATATGCTGCATATGGGGCTGAAAAGATTATTCAGGGGGTTAGAAGCAAGTACTGCTCTTGCAGAAGACCTAAGTTCAGGTCCCAGCACCCAAGCAGCTCACAACCTCCTGTGACTCCTGCTTCAGGACTCTGATGCACTGACATCCATGGCATCTGCTCGAACGTCCTTCCCTATGTATTTAGTTGAAGAGTGAAAGTGTTGTCTTATTTCCTCCTTTTTTCCCCCTTTCTTCCTTCTCCCTCATTCTTTCTTTCCTCCTTTCTTCTTCCCCTTATTTTCTCTTATATTCTCTCTCTCCTCCAATTTCTCATTTCTTTCTCTCATCTTTGGACAGTATCTGGCCCAACCTTGTCTCAAAAAGTGAACCTCCTGCCTCAGTTTTCCTGATGCTGGGATTACAGGCATGCTCTTCCACAGCTGGTTTTTCTTTCTTTGTTTTTGAGATAAGGTCTCACTAGAAATCCTTGGTTAGCCTAAAACTGGTTTATAGATCAGGCTGGCTGGCCTCAAACTCCTACATGCCTTTTTCTTTTCTTTCTTCTTTTTTTTTTTTTAAAGATTTTATTTATTTATTATGTATACAACATTCTGCTTCCATGTATATCTGCACACCAGAAGAGGGCACCAGATCTCATAACGGATGGTTGTGAGCCACCATGTGGTTGCTGGGAATTGAACTCAGGATCTCTGGAAGAGCAGGCAATGCTCTTAACCTCTGAGCCATCTCTCCAGCCCCATCCCACATGGCTTTTTCTTTTATGAGTATAATTTAATCATTGTTAGTATACAGCCATAGACTTGTGTATCCAATACCACAATTTTAGAATAGAATAATTTTAATACCTTGAAAGGAACCCTCTTAGTTCTTTTTCGTTGTTGTTGTTTTGTTTTGTTTTTAAAGACAGGGTTACTCTTTGGCTTTGGAGATTGTCCTGGAACTTGATCTGTAGATCAGGCTGGCCCAGCACTCAGAAGGCAGAGGCAGGTGGATCTCTGTGAGTTTGAGGCCAGCCTGCTCTACAAAGCGAGTTCCAGGACAGCCAGGCCTAATTACACAGAGAAACCCTGTCTCAAAAAATTTTTTTTAGAAAAGGAAGAAAGGAAGAAAGAAAGAAGGAAAGGAAGAAGGAAAGGAAGGAAGAAAAAGAAAAGTCTAGGTCATGTTTCAAAAGTGGCAGCATTGGTTCACAACAGTGGTCATCTAGACTTCTAAAATTAGAGAGAAAAGTGATTCAGGGCGTGGTGCTGCCACATGCCTTTAGTCTCAGCACTCAGGAGGCAAAGGCAGGTGGATCTCTGTAAGTCTGAGGCTTGTCTGGTGTACTCAGTTCCAGGCCAACCAGGGCGATGTAGGAGATGCTATCTCAAAACAAACCAACAAGGAGAGCTGGGGATATGGCTCAGCCAGTTAGTGCTTGTACTACGACCTGAGTCGGAGCCACCGGCAGCCACATCTTCATTTTGTTTTGTTTTTCATGTCTTCCTTTTCAGTAGAAAAGACATCCTGGAAAAGAGTTGTGGGTCCTATCTTTGTGTCTTCTACAAAGAGGAAGTCACTTTTCCATCTTTTATTAATAACATGGGAACACCCCACAGTACATTTTGGAGTTTTCTGGCTAGGCACAGTAGGCTTGTACTTGCCAAATGGGTGAACAGAATTCTTTCAGGGAAGCCCTTTGAACCTGAAACTGGGTACTACTCATTGAGCACGGGTCCTCGGCTTAGGCAAGTCTTCATCGTCCGTGGCCAAGGAGGCAGAACGGATACAGGAGTATGTGGGGTCTGCCCCAGCCCTCAATTAAAAGGCAGTTTACGCAACATGCCTTCTTTTGAATCACGGCCAGGGTCATTGTTGGGCTGAGGTAACATTAATTATTTTTCCGCTTGTCCAATCCCATGAAAAAGATGTGAAAATGGCCTGTTTGTGAAAGAGTGCAGGCAGAGACTGTGAGCTGATTATGTCAAACCTAGTCAGAGCCTCCTGGGTGTGGAGGACTGTAATCAGCAGAGCATGCCAGCATCTGGCCCATCTCAGGAGGAGCCCCAAGCTCCCCAGCAGAGACAGGCCAGGCTGCCTTAACCCTTGCAGGCCGGGATCCCATTGCCTCTAGAGAGGAAGGAGACATCACTCTCATTAGTCACCCTGTACACGGTTCTTTGTTTAGAGGGTTAGAGAAATCACTAGGTGATTTGCTTTCATTTTTCTTAAACATAATAATAAAAAAAGGATTCAGTTTACTTTTATATGTCTATGTCTGTGGGTTTGTGCAAGTGAGTGACAGTACCCAAAGAGGCCAGAAGAGAGCATCAGATCCCTTGTAGCTGGAGTGATGTGGGTGCCTTATGTGGGTGCTGTGAACCAAACTCTGCCCAAGCAGCATACTCTTAACCACAGAAACATCTCTCCAGCCCTTTAAAAGAGTTTGATGTGTGTCTCCTTGTGTGTGTGTGTGTGTGTGTGTGTGTGTGTGTGTGTGTGTGTGTGTGCCCCCAGAGGCCAGAAGAGGGCATCAGATCCCCTGGAGATGGAGTAACAGTTGATTGTGAGCTGCCAGATGTGGGTGCTGGGAACTGAGCTCCAGGCCTTTGCCTCAACACAGCGGAGCCATCTCTCCAATCTCTCTTCTGGCCATTGTATAACCCAGGCAGGCCTTGAGCTTGTAGTGCATTGATTTCTATCCCATGATAGAAAAACAGAACTGACTCTCCAAGCTGTCCTCTGACTGCCACAATTGCAATATGGCACACACAATGGATATATAAATATAAAAAACATAAAAGTGGTAACAGTTTAGAACATAATAAAAATCAATTGTATCACCATGCATATTGTAGTTTAGTGGACATTTCTTCCTTAAAAGACCCTTATCCTTTAAAAAGCTTTAGATCGGTTTTGTTATGTAGCTCAGGGTAGCTTCACATTTATCAGCCTCCTGATTCTGCCTCCTGAGTGCCAGGAAGTTGCGCAAAGCACGGAAGCACAGGTGTGTACTACCATGCCAGACCTAATCATTAATTTATCCATTTATCTGCTTCTCTCCATTCCTCTGGCACAGAGCCTGATCCATATTTTTATTCAAGTAATGCTAACTAAATGTGTTATTTAGTAAATTAAATAAGCATGAGAAATCTGACTAAAAGGTTAGCTTTAGCTGTTTCCTTATCTTGAGTCTGATGTGTGTGGGCACAGGCATGCCTGCCACAGGGGGCATCTGGAGGTCTACCTTGTTTGAGGCAGGAGCTCTCCTGTTTGCGGCTGTACAGCATACTCCACGCTAGGTGACTTGAGCATTTAAGAGGACTAATTCCCTGCCGTCTTTTGGTAGGGATGCCAGGACTGCCGATGCACAGCCCTGTCTGGCTTTTCCATGGGCCCCTGGAGTCTGAACTCAGATCATCAGGCTCACATGTAGTCTCAACTCTCAGGAAGCTGAAGCAGGAGGATGGTCACTAACACGTTCCAGGTCAGCCAGGACCACACACCAAGATCCACTCACAAGAAAGTTAAAATGTCTGGTGTGGTGGTGTGTGTCTGTAATCCTAGCATGTGAGACATGGAGCCAAGAGTGCTGAGAGTTCATGGTCACCCTCTGATAAATAGAGAATTAGAGACCAGCCTGGCTACCTGAGAGCCTGTCTCAGAGAAGGAAAAAGACAAGGAGGACGGATGGGATGTGGTTTCGTAATAGAGTGGTTGCCCTACTGTGTGTGAGGCCCACACACACACACACACACACACACACACACACACACACACACCCCTTTGAATCTCCAGGCTCAATTGTTCATGCCTGCAGTTCTAGTACTTGGCACATGGGAGGAGGTTAAAATATAACCTTTTCCAAAACCAAAATCCAAATAAAACATCCAACAACACCATTTGTTCTTCATGTCTACCACAAACTCATACTTAGAGCAAGAACAGCTGTGTGGGTTGTGTGCAACATCAGCTATGCAGCTCCATTCATGGTTTCTGAGAAGCTTGTTTATGATTGGCTCAAGCTAACAGATCCTGCACACAGAAATAGTTAAAGAACAATTGAAGAAATTGAAAAAAGTGTACAGTCTTCCCTGTGCTGGGGGTGCTATGCTTCTGGCTCTGGTATATTTGTTGATGGATATCTGTTTGTTTATTTTTTTATTTTTATTTTTTTTAAAGATTTTATTTATTTATTATGTATACAGTGTTCTGCTTGCATGTGTGCCTACAGGCCAGAAGAGGGCACCAGATCTCATTACAGATGGTTGTGAGCCACCATGTGGTTGCTGGGAATTGAACTCAGGACCTCTGGAAGAACAGTCAGTGCTCTTAACCGCTGAGCCATCTCTCCAGCCCCTGTTTGTTTATTTTTGAGACAGAGTTTAGTTATGTAGCCCAGGCTGGTTTCCAACCCAGTTTTCCAGTATCATATCTGCCGCCCCCCCCCCCACACACACTGCAACTTCCAGGGCCCAGTTCAAATGCCACCTCTTCTCATTGGTTTTCTGAGGTCTCTTTTGGGCACTCAGCTAGCAGTGACTGCCATGACAACTGGCACATTTGTGACAAGCAGGTGAGGGAAATGCTCAGGAGCACTAAGGTAAAGCAGGCTGATGCAGGATCTCCCAGGGCAGCTATGGCTCTGTAGCTGCCAAATGTTGAGTTTTCTCTCTTTGAAGATGGAGTGGTTGTAGTTCCTGCTTTGTAAGGTTGTATTGAGGATCTTGGCATGGTGGCACAGAGCTTGGGGGATGGAGGCAGGAGCATCAGGAGTTCAAGGATAGTGCCTGCTGCTTAATGAGTTCAAGATCAGCCTGGACAATGCAAAACTGTTTCAAAAACAATGAAACAAACAAACAATATATATATATATATATATGGAAAACAAAACAAAACCATGGCTGGTGAGATGGATCAGCAGGTGAAGGTACTGGCTTCCACATGGGAGAATAAAAGAACCAACTCCTTCCTGTAAGTTGTCCTCTGACCTCCATAATACATGTTTGCACACACACACATAATAAAGTAATATGTGTATACACACAAAATAAAAATGTAATAAAAACTTAAAAAACAATGGCTAAAACAACAGAAACCGTGTTGCTGTTTAAGGGAGATCATGTAAATCTAGGGCTGAGGACAGCTGTCAGGCCAAGCCAAAGCTCATCACTCACCATTTCTAGTGGATGTATTGCATGGGACTCAAGAGTCACTAGACTCAGTACAGGTTAAGTAAGTTTATTCGGGGATGCCTTGCACTGTCAATCCTGGACAGACCCCATCTCCCTCCTGGGCCCTGTGCTTCTTATGACAAAGGCCTGCATTTCATTAGACTCTGTGTGCGGTGCCTAGACCACCGGGGGTTTGTTGCTTGTGCCTGTTCATCACATCAAACTGCATGGTGCAAACCATGACGGTGATCTCTCATTCCCCTCTCTCTCTCTCTCTCTCTCTCTCTCTCTCTCTCTCTCTGTGTGTGTGTGTGTGTGTGTGTGTGTGTGTAGGTGCTCAGTAAGTCCAGTAGAGGGCACAGGATCCACTACAGCTGGAGTCATAGGTGGTTGTGAGCTGCCTGAGTTGGGTGTTGGGGACCAAACTCAGGTCCTCTGTCAGAGCTACACATGCTTTTTTAATTGCTGAGCCTGGTTAATGTTTTTTGTCACAGCAACAGAGTAAATCTAGAACAGTTAGACATTCAACCTGTCCAAACCTGGTCCAAAAATAAATACATAAACTGAACTTTTAAATCAGGTTTCACTGAAAACATTCCAGAGAGCAGATGTCCATAACTGTATTTTATCTTGAGACAGTTATCAAATATGAAAATAAAAGCCCATCTATGTGTGGTGGTGCATGCCTGTAATCTAGAGCTGTAATCTAGAGCGTTGAAGGCAGAGGCAGAAGGGTCAAGAGTTCAAGGCTAGCCTTGGTTATATTAGCCTGGAAATGCTCAATTGGTAGTCTCGGCTAGCATGCTGGAAGCTCCGGTTTGTCTCTAATACCACATAAAATCAAGCAAAGTAGCACATGCCTATAATCCTGGCACTCGCTTTGGTGGCCAAAACAAGGACTTTGAAAATAGGGGCTTTCAGGCTAGTTTGGGCTATATAATGAGACAGTCTCAGACACCAGGTAACAAAAATTATTCATTTCTCTCCCATGGTCCTGTGTTTAGCCTCTGTTTTGTTTTCCACATTTCAGTTACCCACAATAAACCACAACCTGACTAGACTAACCCACCTGCTAACATAATCTAGCACTATATGCCTGTAATCCAGCATTCGGGAGATGGAGATAGGAGGATCAGGAGTTCAAGGTTAGCTTTGACACATGGCAATTTGAGGCCAACCTGAGCTACCCGAGACCTTGACCCAAAACAAACAAAAATTTTGAAAATTTAATTCCTTTTCCTGGGAAGACAAGTGAAAATGTCTCACTATGTAGCCTAGGTTTGCATGTACCACAATGAACTCAGCTCACTTTTTTCTTCTACTGTTTGGGCATTTGATGTCCTACTGAAGAAATTACCATTTAACCCAAGGTCATGAATATTTACACCTTTATTTTTTATTTTATTATTATTATTATTAATTATTATTATTTTGGTTTTTTGAGACAGGGTTTCTCTTTGGCTTTGGAGGCTGTCCTGGAACTAGCTCTTGTAGACCAGGATGGTCTCGAACTCACAGAGATCCACCTGCTTCTGCCTCCCGAGTGCTGGGATTAAAGTCGTGCGCCTCCACCGTCCTACTGAAAGTTGGTTTTCTTACCCCATGTAGATCCCAGGGATGGAGTTCAGGCCATCAGGCTCAGTGGTAAGCATTTTCTCCCACCGAGCCCTCTTCCCAGCCCCCAGCTCTATAGCTTTAGATTTTACATTTAAGTCTTTTACCCTGTTTATATAAGTTATTGAGACATACTTCCCAGTCTTCCTTGACCCATTGTGAATTAACTTTTGCATATGGTGTGCGGTAAGGGCACCAATCCATTTGTTTACATATGGGGATACCCAGACATTCTAGCACTGTAGGTACTTCTTCCATTAGCAGGCCATGGCACTCTACCTTAGGCCTCTGTGCATTTATTCATTGTCGGATGGAGCCTTTTCTTAAATCTGGCAATTATGCATGAATTAAAGCAGAATTCTCAAGAATTGAAGCCTTTTCTGACTTAAAGGGCTAAATTGGAAACAGCAACAGGGAAGACTTTCCCAGGGTGGTATGTATTTTTTATTTCAGGTAAGGGAGCTGGCTCGTAGTTCTGTGAGAAAGGCCCCACTTACTCCTGAGAGGGAGCTGACCTACTCTGAAATACCATTTTTCCCCTACTACCTCAAACCAAAAATTACTTCTGAAAGCTGGACTCATTTTTATTTGAACTCATCCTCAAACCATGATACTCACACATGCCAAGTGAAATTGCCATCTGATCTAAAGATACTCAGGACTTAGGCCAAGCAGAGTGACGGTGCCTTCACCGCCAATACCCACTAGGCAGAGGCAGGTGGTTCTCTGTGAGTTCAAGGCCAGCATAACAAGTTCTTGGACAGGCATGGCAACATACAGAGAGGTTCTGTTTTAAAAGCAAATACAAGTTACTTGTTTTCAGCCTTCCCTTTTGGTAAAACAAAAAAAATGATATGAGTGTGCCATGAGGCAGAAGGATCAGGACTTCAAGGTCAAAAGCAGTATAAAATGTATGTTTAAAGTGAAAGACTTCTGTCATTCTTTCATTTTTATTTTATTTTGAGTCAGGGTCTCACTCTGTACCCTTAGCTGGCCTGGAACTCCTTATATAGATAGGCTGGACTTGAACTCATAGAGATCCACTTGTCTCTGCCTCCGAGGTGCTGAGATGAAAGGTGCTTGTTGGGCTTAAAAACTAAAGAATTTATTGATCAAGGGTCTCACCAATGAGAGTGTAGCTTCTGGCTTTGCCCTTCACTTCCTGGTATACAGAACAGCAAGGTGACTCATTTCCAGAAGATGAAAATAAGTGAGCAGGGGACTGGAGAGATGACTCAGTGGATCAAGGTCTTCCTAAGCAAGCATGAGAACCAGAACTCCTGTGTGGTGATGTATTATTTATGACTTATTAAAGCTTGCCTGAGGATTCAGAAAGCAAAGTCAGCCACAAGCTGCAGAGATCAGGTAGTGGCAATACATACCTTTAATTCCAGCAGCCATAGAACTAGGAGGTGGTATACAACTTTAATTCTAGGAACTCAGTATTCAAAGGTAGACGGATCTCTGTTAGTTCAAGACCACACTGACTACACGATATTGATCCAGTCCTAAAAGAAACAGCTCACACAAAGATGATCTCAGCTCCTGGGATTACATGTCTTTAATCCCAGAACTAGGGAGGTGGAGACAGGAGGATATGGCTGGGTTGAGAAAGGAATATAAAGAGGAGACAGGAATTCTGAGCCTTTTGTCTATGAGGATTTGAGGAGACAGGATTGCAATTTCAGCTAGGTAGAGGTAAGATCTACTGGCTTGGCTGCTTCTTGATCTTCATCTGAAAGCTTGAACCCTAATATCTGTCTCTGGGTCTTTTATTTATCATATTACACTCCTGTCAATGCTGGGTGGGTGTGGTGGTCCACCTGTGATTTCAGCACTGGGAAGGCAGAGACACGTTTCTCTGAAACAAGATGGCTAGTTAGTCCAGTTAAGTCAGCAAGTTCAGGGTTTATTGAGAGGCCCCTCTCCTCAATGAATAACAAGACTCCTAATGGCAGCTTTGGGCTTCCACCTGTGTCTGCACACATATGCCAGTGAACCGGAGCACACCTGTGCACATCCACACACACAAAAGCAAGAATACATATTTGCATGCACATCACATGAAGAAGAAGGGGTGGGGAGAGAGAAGGGAAAGATCTGTCAAGTGCAGGAACTTAGCAGGGTCAGTCTCCAGGACCCTGGCACACCTCACCCATAGTCTTGTCCCTCCCACTGAGCTCAGAGAGGATCTCCCAGTCTGATTCAGTCTGGTTCTGGCAGACCAACCTCTGCATTAAAGTGGAGAAAAAGAGAGAGAGTGATTTGTTAACCTTCACCAGGTGAAAATGACACTCCCAAAATGTCATGTTATGAGACTGCATAGGTGTCTGAGGCACAACCCCCATGTGAACACAGCAGGCCCACTTAAACCTGAAGCTTTTTATATTTATTTAGTTAAGAAACTTTTTCTTTCTCTCCCTTTCCAGTCTTCCTTCCTTCCCTCTTTTCCTTCTTTCTTTTTTGTGTGTGCACATGGGTGCCATGGTGCTCATGGGGAGGTCAGAGCACAGCTTGCACGTGTCAGCTCTCTGGTTTGGAGACAGTGCCTTTATCTGCTAAGCCATCTCAATAATTAGGTTTTTTTTTTTTCTATAACTGGCTTAGAGTAGGAATTTCAGAATTTGATTTTCCAAATTTAAGCCGGTAATTTATCAGGTTGTTCATGATATGCTGTCTTTATGACACAACACTTAGTTTGGCTTATGCTTTTGGTTTTGTTTTGATCTTTGGAGGGTGTGTGTGTGTGTGTGTGTGTGTGTGTGTGTGTGTGTGTGTGTGTGATTTTTACCTTTTCCTCTTCATTCTGTTTTCCCTTCACTCCCCTTCCTTTCTTCCTTCTTCTCTCCTTCCTTAGTTTTTTGGGGGAGGATTTATCTAGGTAGCCCAAGGATTGCCTGGAACTTGTTAGGTTGCCCAATGACTCAAGATTCTCCTGCCTCAGAGTACACAACCATGTCCAGGGGCTATTGCTTATTGATTTATTTAGGGGGCATGCATGAGGGCCTGTTGGCCATGGCATGAATGTAAAGATCCTAGGACGCTGTGAGGGTGGATTCTCTCCTTCTGCCATGTGGGTCCTGGGAGTCAAATTCAGATGGTCAGGCTGGGTGGCAAGGTCCTTTACCTGCTGAGTTATCTCACTGTCATCCTCATTTTTTTTTTCCCGAGACAGGGTTTCTCTGTATTGCTTTAGAGGTTGTCCAGGAACTCTAGCTGTAGACCAGGCTGGCCTCAAATTCACAGAGATCACCTGCCTCTGCCTCCCAAGTGCTGGGATTAAAGGTGTGCACCACCAACGCCTGGCTTTTCTTCCTCATTTTTAGAGTATACATTTAAGGCCAGGAACAGAGGCATGGAGGACTGCTGCAAACTCAAAGCCAGCCTGGGCTACATATCAAGTACAGGGCAGCCATAGAAAGACCAAAACCAAACCAAAACAAACAAAAACCAAATCCCCCCAAAACCAAAACACACAATGGAAAGAGTATGCATTTGTCCCATCACATAGGAAGACACCCGAAGACTTCCTCTCTCCCAGGTTCACCGGACTCTTCTTCCTCTAGGAACACAGATGTTTTTGACTTCAGGCTGCTGCCTACAAAACAATGTCCAGGAGCCTCACAAAGCAGGGCAGAAAGCCAGCCCTAGCCTTGTGATCAGACTGACATCACCCACCAGTGGCAGCACAGGATCCCAACTCTGTAGAGGTCGCCATGAGCATCCTCAGGGGCCAGGGGCCGCGGGACAGGCCTGTCACATTCTGCAGGCTGCAGTTTGCCCAGGGTGGCAGGGATGGGAAGTGCCAGCTAGTACAGAATGAGGGGGAGCCCAGGTGCCAATTAAGTGGGAGATAAATAGCCATTACCAAGGAGGCCTGACAACTGCAGAAGACCACAACCTAGTCACCAGCAACTGCTTATTTTCCCATTGATCCTTGGCGGGATGGGGCTGTGCCTTCTGCAGCTCCCCAAATAACAGGCTCGCAAAGCCGGGTGCTAAGAGGTGGCATCTGAGGAGAATCCGCTTGGGTCTTCCTGTCTGTTTCATCTTAAGGCCTGCCGGGAGAAGAGATAATTACGGGTCTGAGGTGGTGTTCAATCGCAGACAATGGGGGGATCAACGCCTGCCTCTTTGCAATCAGAGGAAAAATGTGAAAGGTTTCTGTTCAGAAGGGTACCAGAATTTCCCACAGGTTTCACTTGGATGAAAAAGGAAGGAGACATACTCCAGAGGGAGCAAGGGAGGGAAAGAAGCAAGAAGCTTCATTAACAGAGGTAATTGGGCAGTGCTAAATAGACTCTGATTATCTCTTACCACTCTCCCTTTTCTGCTTGAGGTGTCACAGGGCAGCAAGCCATCCTCTATGGTCATTGTAAGACGTGGTTTGGTCTCTTAGGTGAGGCAACCCAGTTTAGGACTAAATGATGAGGTATCAGAATTAAATTTGTGTTCCTGACTCTATTTCCCATGTTTGCTGGTGTTGACCTTGAGCAGGCTCTGTTTTGGTGACAAAGATGCTATAAAGGCACTTAGTTCGTAGCAAGCAGCAACAAATGTTAGCTGAGATTTCCCCATCCTGTTTCCAAACAGGGAAAAAAAAATGGTCCAAGGTGGAACAGTACTAGGAGGGGTTGAGAGTGGAGAAGCTGTTCCTCCTCCTCCTCCTTTTTCAGCTCTTCCTCCTCCTCCTGCTCCTCCTCCTCCTCCTTCTCCTCCTGCTCCTCCTCCTCCTTCTCCTCCTCCTCTTCCTGCTCCTCCTCCTCCTGCTCCTCCTCCTCTGCTTGACTTATTTATTCTTACTTTATGTGTATGGGTGCTTTCGCCAGATGTATGTTTGTGCACCACATGCATGAACTGCCTGCAGAGCCAGAAGAGCTATCAAATCCCCTGAAACTGGAGCCTCCGTGTGGGTGGAGAAACTGAACCTGGGTCCTCTGCAAGAGCAGCCAGTGCTTTTAAACCACTGAGCCATCCCTCCAGCCCCTGGAGTGTCACTTTTTCACAAACCACAAAACTTCATACAGTAGTGCCATGGAATTAATCCCCTTTGAAAAACACTATTAATATTTAAGCCATCTCCCCCAAAGTGTTATCATAAACACACACACACACACACACACACACACACACACACACACACACACGTAAATATGTATGTATATAGGGAGATCTAGGGCTTCACAGTAGCAAGCAAGCCCTCTAGCATTGGGAATACTACCATCCCCCTTGTTTTCCTTGTTATTAACAATTATACTTATTGATCTGTGTTTATACTTCTTTATTGTGAATAGGTGCACGCATGCCATGCACGGCACATGTGTGGAACTCAGACAGTAACTTGGAAGGAGTCAGCCCCCTCTTTCCACCAGGTAGATTTTGGGTATCAGATTCAGGTGATATGACTTGGCAGCCATATCCTTTACCCACTGAGCCATTTCACCAGCCCCTGTTACTTTTAAATTAATTATTGAGACTGTGTCTCACTAAATAGCCCAAATAGGCTTTAAACTTGTGACCCTTCTAGCTCTGACTCCTGAATGTTGGGATTATAGGCACAAGTCACTACACCCAATCTTTGCTTTCTTCTTACAACAAGCACACATTGCTTTTATAATCATTTTAAGAAATCAATAAAGATTTGGAGCAACAGGGTGAGGGAAGGCAGGGGGTGGGTGGGAAGCCAGATGAATAAAACTAAACCAGAAAAGTCTCATGACACCAGCTTTTTATTTTTTCAGCTTTATTGAGGTATAATTGTCAAAATTGTATGTGCTTAAGTTATACAGGGTGATATTTTAACGTATGTATACACTGTGAAATGATAACTACATTCAAACTAATTAGTGTACCCATCACCTCACATAGCTATCTTTTGTGTAGTAAGAACAGACCGGTTCTCTCTCAGGTGGCTTTGTTTTTCTTGTTGCTATTTTTTTTCTTAATATAGAGTCTCATATATCCTAGGCCTGCCTCAAACTTGCTATGTAGCTGAAGCTGGCCTGAACTCCTGTGTTTCTTGCTTCCGTTTCTTGAGTACTGAGATTATAGATCAAAACTACCACGCTCATTCATTCAGTGCTGGGGACTGAACCCTGGGCTTCATTCATGTTAGGCAAGCACTCTGCCTGCTAAACCACACCCCCAGGCTCGGGCCCTTTAACAGACACATTTAGGCCACAGCAGCTTATAAAATTTATATGAGAGATGTTTTATGGACATATGTTTTAATTAGAATTGTCCTAGGATGGGGATATTTATAAGTTATAAGACATTAAAATGGTCACAGAGGGTTCCAGGCAATCCTGCTCTACATAGTGAGCTCAGGACAGCCAGGGCTAAATAGAGAGACCCTGTCTCAAAAACTCAGAAGAAGGAGGAGAAATAGAAGGAGAAGAAGGAAGAAAGAAAGAAATTAATGGGACTAAAGAGATGGCTCAGTGATTAAGAGCACTGGCTGCTCTTCCAGAGGCTCTGGGTTTGAGTCCCTGAACCTACATGGTAGATCACAATCATCCTTAACTACAGTTCCAGAGGATCTGGTGTCCTCTTTTTACCTCCGTGGGTACCAGGAACACACTGCAGGTGCACATGCCTGTAGGAAAAAACACTAATACACATGAAATAAAAGCATGTCTTTTAAAAAAGGAAACAGAGAGAGAAGGAAAGAAATTAGAAATAGGCATGGTGGTGCATACCTGGGGTCGTAGCTCATGGGGTTGTACGCAAGGAGGGTTGAGGATTCCAGGCTAACCTGGGTCTTGTCTCAAACCGTGTCACAAAACAAAACAAAAAAAGAATAATGGTGTTGTGCAGCAACGTTTGTTTAAAACATTTTCATTTGGGATGGAGAGATGGCTTAGCCATTAAGGGCTAGGCTCATGACTAAAATATTTTCCTTTCCGGGGACTGGAAAGATGGCTCAGTTAGGGGTGTGTGCTGCTCTTGCAGAGGATCTGAGGTTGGTTCCCATCAAAGAAGTCAGAAGTCAGGCACTTCACACCTCCTAAAGCTCCAGGCATCCCATGGCTCAGACCTCTCAGGTACCTGCAGACAATACACACACACACACACACACACACACACACACACACACACACACACACAGATCGAGAGAGAGAGAGAGAGAGAGAGAGAGAGAGAGAGTTTGAGTTTTTGAGACAGGTTTTTCTGTGTAGCCCTGGATATCCTGGAACTTGCTCTGTAGACCAGGCTGGTTTCAAACTCAGAGATCCACCTGCCTTTGCTTCTCAAGTGTTGGAATTAAAGGTATGCACCACCACCAAAGTCTTATCTAAGAAAATATTGTTTAAAAGATTCTCATTTCCATTGAATTGACTAGTCACTTTAGTTGCAAATCAACTGATCACATATGGGTCAATTTCTGAGCTCTCCGCTGTTTTGTTTTGGAGAATAGCCACATTAACACCACTGAGGCTTCTTCTCATCTATGGTTGTAATATATTTAGGTTTTTCAAGTTTTAATTACTGTTTCCCTCTTTCAGATGGGGCTGGAAAGATGGCTCAGCAGCTGAGAACACTTGCTGCTCTTGTTTGGCTCCCAGCACCCACATGGAGGTCACAATCACTGCAATTCCAGTGGCAGGGCTGAAGTCCTTCCTCTTCTGACCTCCACAGACACTGAATCCCTGTGATGAACATATACACAAGCAGGAACAAATGTAAACGTAGAAACACATAAACAAAAAATTAATTTAAAACATTTTCTCTCAGATTTTATTATTATTAATTTAGTATTGTTGTTTGCTATTATTATTTTGGTTTTGTTTTCTTGAGACCAGGTTTTATTCCATGGCCTAGGATAGTCTAGAATTAGTGTAGCCCAGGCTGGCCTGGAACTCATCCTTCTGCTTCAGCCTCCCAAGTGCAGGGATTACAGGTGAGTGTCACTTGTAATTCTTGGTTTTTGTTTTTGTTTTTGTTTTTTGAGACAGGGTTTTGATGGGGGAAGTGCTTCTGTGTATGTTTGTCTTACTGGATGATAAATAAAGTAGTGTTTGGCCAATGAGGCAGCAAGTTAGGCGGTACTAGGAGTTGAGGATTCTGGGAAATGTAGTAAGAAGTGGTGATCCAGGCAGGAAGTGACATAGCAAGGAGACTCATATTTAAGGAAGGACAAACAGGAAGTGGGCCATTTCCCCCTCTCACTTCCTCCGGAGGTGCCATGTGATCCACCGGCAATAGAGGGCACCAGTGGAAGGCATCCTCTATAAGATAAGTCTTATAAAATATATAGATTTATGGTAATTTAGACTGAGCTAACAGATGAGAATCCTAGTCATTGGCCAAGCAGCATTGTACCTAATACAAGTCTCTGTGCATTAATTTGGGCCCTAACTTGGCAGAACTCAGGCAGCTGGCAGAGGCCACCCACGTGGCGGTAGGGCTGGGGCTGCTTTTGGCGGAAAGATTTATCGTAACAGGGTTTCTCTGTAGCTTTGGAGCCTGTCCTGGAAATCTCTCTGTAGACCAGGTTGACCTGGAACTCATAGAGATCCACCTGACTCTGCCTCCTGAGTGCTGGAATAAAGGCATGAACCACCACTGCCTGGCTGTTTTTTTTCTCCCCATGATTCAGTTTTAAACAATTTTAAACAAAATTAGTCAGACCATACCGCTCTGCCTTGTTCCCAGACTTGTGGAAAGCCCTTCAAACATCTGCCTTTGTCACTACCTTTAATCAGGCTGAGGGACTTCCCTCCTCCTCAGTGAGCTGAGAGCATGCATCCTACTTGGGGAGTAGAAGCAGGAGGATTAAGTTCAAGGCTAGTCTTAACTACATAGGGAGTGCCAGTCCTGCCTAGGCTAGAATGAGAACCTGTCACAAGACACACTGAAATTATCTCAGTATTTTTGTCATAACAGCTGAAAGATGGGTAACAGAAAGTGTTGTTTTCCTGAGAGGGTTTAAAAAGGATGCCCCCATCTTCTCTTTTTGGTCTCATTATGAAAACACTTTTTTTGTTTGTTTTGTTTTTCGAGACAGGGTTTCTCTTTGTAGCCCTAGCTGTCCTGGAATTCACTATGTAGACCAAGGTGGCCTTGAACTCACAGAGATCTGCCTGCCTCTACCTCTCAGAGTGCTGAGATTAAAAGCACTTGCCACCGCCACCCAGTGTTTAAGATGGTTTTAATTATAGCTTTAATATGTTTGATAGCTTAGGGTTATTCACTATGTTTCCCTGTATCAGTTTTATGTTACATTCTTGAAGAAATCAATCTATTTACCTGCCTTGTTGGATACATTAGAAATTGCTCATAAAATCTTTGTCAAAATATATATAAGATCTGTATATCAAAACTACCCTCTTGGCATTGCATGTGAATTGGTATAAAATCTCTCAGAACCTTCTATTTGGAAATTTTATAGTTGTGCTGGCTAGTTTCATGCCAAGTTAACACATGCTAGAGTCACTGGAGGGTAGGGAGCCTCATCTGAGAAAATGCCTCCGTATGATCAGGCTGTAGGACTGGGTGGTGATGGTGTATGCCTTTAATTCCATCCCTCAGGACTGGGTGGTGATGGTGTATGCCTTTAATTCCATCCCTCAGGAGGAAGAGGCGGAGAGAAGTCTGAGACTACTGAGTCAGCCAGGTCTATTGAGCAAGTTACAGGACAGCCAGCGCTACACAGAGAAACTGTCTCACAAAACAAAACCAAACCCTAAATTTAAGAAATTACTGCCATGTTTGCTGACTCCCTGGCCATCCTAACATAATAACAGAAATTACTCAGTATCAGGAAGATCTCTATGCTTCCTGGCATGGACACTCAATCAGATCCTCCCCTCCCCACCTGCCACTCCTACTCCTGACACCCCATCCCCCCCCCCACACCAGTGTTCTGCACTGTTTCTTCTCCAAATTATCAGATTATCCAGTGGGCAAAAGGTATGTGGTCCCATCCAGCCCCTCTCAGTTTGTGGTAGGACTAATTTGTTAATGGGCTCCAGAGGAAAGAGCTTCGTGTTCATGTTTCTTGTAATTGGATGTGACTGTGTATTTCAGAAGGACTGCGGCTGCCGGCCAGTGCTCACTATCCTAAGGCTGGATAATAAACTTTGCCGCAGCCCATGGGTCTCCACCAGGACCATCTGCAGTAATGAACTTGGAAGGCTCGTTGAAGACTAAGGTGGGGGAGCCGTGAAAGAAAGAGAAAGCACAGCTCAGCGCTTGTCAGTGAGTTTAGTTATGGCTTCTGTCAGCTGGACAAAAGGACTTCAGAATAGCTGGACACAATCGGTGGGACTCCGGAGGCAAAGTGGTGCTGACATTCCTCCAGGGCTACCATTTCTAGAAGGAGGGGCTCAGCCACCACAGTGATGGGCTGACCTCTTAGTGCCACGTGAGGCTGTGCAGCTGGGGTCACCCTGACTGTGGAGTCATGGCTCATCACTGATCTGAGGGTACAAGCTTTCAAGGACAGGTTTGGTTTTGCTTGATAGGGTTTTGCTATGTAGCCCAGCCTGGCCTTGAACTCACAACAAGCTTTCTGCCTCAGCCTCCCAAGTGCTGGGAATAGAAGCATGAGCTGCTAGTCCTCTTAAACTGGATTCAAATCCTCATCACTTACCCTGATAGAAGAACAGAGATCGCTGTGCACTTAGTTAACTCTAATTGTTGAGTATTTGTTTTTTACGGTGAGATGTTAGAACAGAGCCCTAAATCTGCTAAAAGCCATCCCGAAATATATACCGTAAAGCTCTTAAGAAATGGCTCAGTAGTTAGTTAAGAGCACTTGCTACGTGGGTTAGATTTTTGGCACCCACAGTGTGGTTCACAGCCATCTACAATTCTAGTTCCAGGGAATTGGAATCCCTTTTCTGACATCCTTGGGCACTAGGCAAGCACTGGCGCATGTACATACATGAAGGCAAAAAATTCATACACATAAAAACAAACAAGCAGGCTGGAGAGGTGGCTCAGAAGCTAAGAGCACTGCCTGCTCTTCCAGAGGTCCTGAGTTCAAGTCCCAGCAACCACATGGTGGCTCATAGCCATCTATAATGAGATCTGGTGCCCTCTTCTGGCATGCAGGGGTACATGGAGGCAGAATGCTATACACATAATAAATAAATAAATAAATAAATAAATAAATAAATAAATCTTAAAAAAAAACTCAGGAGGACCTGAGTTCAATCCCCAGCATAGGCAACTGTAATTCCAGTGCTGGGGGATGGAGACAGTTGGGTCTGAGGACTCAACTGCTCAATGAAAAGGAAAAGGAAAGCTTCAGGTTCAATGAAGAGATCCTATCTCAAAAGCTAAGGTAAAAACACATATAAACAATACACATACACACTCCAAACTCTTCTTAAAGCAGAGTGTAAACCAGGGATGGCGCTGGAGAAACAGCTGAAGAGTTCTACATCCTGATCTGCAGGCAGCAGGAAGAGAGAGACACTGGGACTGGCTTGGGCTTTTGAAATCTCAAAGCCCACCCCCAGGGACACACTTCCTCCAACAAGGCCACACCTGCTCCAACAAGCCATACCTCCTAATTCTTCTCAAGTAATGCTAAGCTTTTGACTACATGAGCCTGTGAGAGCCATTCTTATTCAAACTATAACATTGTTATTGTTTTAAAATTATTATTTTTAGTGTGTGTGTGTGTACATATTATGGTGGATGGAGGAGGAAGCAAGGAGACACATGTACCATAGCATGCATGTAGAGGTCAGAAAATAAATTTATGGAGTTGCTTCTCTCCTTCCAGCTTTATGTGGAGCCTGGAGATTGAACTTGGGTCTCTAGGCTTCTCATGTGCCCAGGGTAGCCTCATACTCACCATGTAGCTAAGAGGCCTTGAATTCCTGATCTTCTTGCCTCTACTTCCCAAGTGCTAGGTGTAGCCTACCATGCCCAGCTTTTTCTGGAAACTGCGTTGGATATCACCAACAATATTTCTAGAAATAGTCATCTCATCAGAACATGTATCTCCAGAAAAAGTAACGAGGAGAGAAATTTCTGGCTGATAAACATCTGTGCTGGTTTTGTGTCAGTTTGACACCAGCTACAGTCATCTGAGAGGACAGAGCCTCAGTTGAGAAAATGCCTCCATAAGATTGGGCTGTAGGCAAGCCTACAGAGCATTTTCTTAATTAGTGATTGATGGGCGAGGGCCAAGCCCATCATGGTCTGGTGGTCCTGAGTTCTATAAGAAAGCAGGCTGAAGGCAGGCATGGTGGCATATGCCTTTAATCCCAGTACTCACTCAGGAGGCGGAGGCAGGCAGATTTCTGTGAGTTTGAGGCCAGCCTCATCTACAAAATGAGTTTCAAAACAGCTAGGGCTGTTATACAAAGAAACTCTGTCTCAAAAAAACAAAAACAAACAAACAAAAAAGCTGAATCTGGGCAAGGTAGCACATGCCTTTAATCCCAGCATTGGGAGGTAGAGTCATGTGGATCTCTGTGAGTTTGAGGCCAGCCTGGTCTACAGAGCAAGTGCCAGAACAGGCTCCAAAGCTACATATAGAAACCCTGTCTCAAAAAACAAATAAATAAATAAATAAAAATAAAATAAAGTAGGCTGAGCAAAAATAGACTCTGCAAGGCAGGAGGAGCAAGCCAGTAAGCAATAGCCCTCCAAGGCCAGTGCATCAGCTCCTGCCTCCAGGTTCCTACCATGTTTGAGCTCCTGTCCTCACTGCTTTTTATGTTATATGGAGATATAAACCCTTTCTCCACCAAGTTGCTTTTGGTCATGGTATTTGGTCACAGCAATAGTAACACCAGCTAAAACAGACTTCAACAAGAGTAGTTGAGCTGAGGCTGCATCTGCCATTCCTGACATCCTGTACTTCTCTTCTATACTCTTTTAGGGATGGTGTGCTGGCTAGCTTTATGTCAACTTAAAATGACCATAATTTGGAAAATGCCCCAACCAAATTGGCCTGTGGGTAACTGGTAGGATATTTTCTTGATTGATTGATGTTAGAGGGTCCAGTCCACAGTGTGTGGTTCCACCATGGGCAGGTGATCCTGAGTGCTATAAGAAAGCAGGATGAAAAAAGAAAAGGAAGGAAGGAAGGAAGGAAGGAAGGAAGGAAGGAAGGAAGGAAGGAAGGAAGGAAAAGAAAGCAGGCTGAACAAGCCATGAAGAACCGGCCAATCAACAGTGCCCTGAAGTGTGATCCAAACTTTGGGACCCAGCAGATCTGAGACAGGACCATCAGTTCCTGCCTTGAGTCTCTGCCCTGACTTCCCTCAGTGATGGACTGTGACCTGAGAGTTATACAATGAAATAAACCCTTTTTCCTCCTTGAGTTGCTTTTGCTCATGGTTTTTATCACAGCAATAGAAACCCTAAGACAGATACTCTATGTGGCCAACAGAATAGGATGAAACTGGTGACTGTGACTTCTGTAGTTTCTACCCTGGGCTCTTGCTACTCTTTGGAGGATGCAGCTGCCATGTCATGAGAATGCCCAAGCAATCCTGTAGAGACTCAGCTGACAAGGAGTATGGTCTCTAGTCAGTGAGGACGAGCCATCTTAAAAGGCTACAGTATGGGTAACCTTGCAGGCCGTTGTGGTCCTAGATGGCTGTATAGATAGCAGCCTGATGACAAACCGTCAGCCAGAATCACTAACCAAGCAGCCCCTGGGTTCATGGATTCACCAAACCTTCCCCAGATAATAAACGCTCCATGAAATCTGCCATGTTTGGGGATATCTTCATAAGCAGCAATAGACATTTTGAGTTTTCTCAGATGGCTGAGGTAAGAATGCAAAGCATTCCGAATGCTGCATGTTTAGCAATAAACCGTAATGTATATTTATCCTCCCCTCTTAGGTGACTCCAAAATTAAAATAGTACTTATATCATCAGGTTGACTTTTCATTCTGGGTGTCTTCCTTCCTCTCTGTCTCTCAAATGCCTAAAATTCCAGAGGTAGAATCCGGATGCTGCCCTGTGATTAACAGAGCTCTCAGCCCTCCTCAGAGAAGTTTCTCTTCAGTGAACAGGGGGTTAATATAAAGACCCACCACTGGTCACAGCACAGAGGGTAGGTAATTGTGCAGTGTGCAGCCTTACATAAAACATCTATATCACACATTTCCCCCTCAAGACTCATCATGGGACATTAAGGACCATCATGGAAGATAGGGCAGAAAGATTGTAAGAGCCAGGGGCCTGGGAGGACCCCTGAGGGATAATGAATGTCTTCTGGATATGACAGGGCTGTGGCACTCATGAACTCACAATAGCTGTGGTTGCCTGCATGAGATCAAACTAGTCAACACTCCATGAGGGATTAGGGAGGGACTGGATAGGCTCCACTCCTAGCTGAGGAGCTGTTGGTAGTTCATGGCTGCTGGGAGAGGGCAGTTGATGTTCTTCGGAGGTCTAGCCTTTGGTAGATTGCGGGTATTCAGAGGACAGCCCTACACCCATGGGCACTTAGGCCATAGACTTACTGGATATCTTATTTTTCTATTGCTGTGATAAAGCACCATGACCAAGGTAGCTTATGAAGGGACAAGTTTATTTTAGAGGCTTACATTTCCAAAATTTTAGGGTCTGCCTGATAACTAGGTGGAGGCATGGCAGCAGGAACAGCTGAGACCTCTCATCTGGAACCATAAAGAGGGAACAAAAAGAGCACATCAGAAATGCCACAGGCTTTTGAAACTTCAAAGTTCATCCCCAGTCTTCCCTGCTCCCTTCTTCCATTTCCTCCCATTTATTTATTTATTTATTTATTTATT
Source organism: Cricetulus griseus (assembly GCF_003668045.3). Lineage (NCBI taxonomy): Eukaryota > Metazoa > Chordata > Mammalia > Rodentia > Cricetidae > Cricetulus > Cricetulus griseus. The sequence continues at coordinate 62,686,157 of NC_048601.1, forward strand.
TATTTATTTATTTATTGAGACAGGGTTTCTCTGTAGAGCCTATCCTGGCACTTACTCTGTAGACCAGGCTGGCCTTGAACTGTGCTGGCATTAAAGGCTTGTGCCACCACTGCCTGGCATTTTCCTGCTGCTTCTTCCAGTCCCCCTCATCTCACTTTCTTATCTCCTCTCCATAGCAAAACCAAGCGAGTTTCCCTCTTCTGGATGAGCCTAAGGAAAAAATGAATCTTATTTTACCACCATGGTTTCCATGCATGTGTTGGACTAGCTTATGCCCTCCAAATGTTAAATGATGGGATCCCTGACTGTAGCCAATTCTTGCCTCAAGGCAAGAGCAGGCGCCTGGAGAGGTAGACTTTGGTAACCCTTAGGAAGACAATGATCTTCAGCATGGCCCCTGTTTACAGCTATTTTTCTCCCATTTATATCAGGGTTTAAGAAGATTTTGTTGTTGTTGTTTCTGCTGCTGCTGCTGCTCAAATGTATTTTAAAGACAGAGTCTTACTCTGTAACCCTGGCTAGCCTGGAATGCTACTGCATAGATCAGGCTGGCCTTGAACTCACAGAGATCTGCCTGTCTCTGCATCTCCCTCTGCTTCTGAGAGTGCTGGGACTAAAGGCATGGTGCCTCGCCATGCAGGCCATTAGTTAGGAGTCCTAACGGGATGTATAGTTACAAAAACACTGTTGCTGCAAAATGTTCATACAAAGTAGAACAGAGTACAGAGAAAGAGTCACACTGCCTCCTGCCCCCTCACTTTTGGTTGCTGTAAACATCCTAGAACCGTCTACCCATATTTGTGATGATTTTTAAATTTTATTTAGCATGTGTATGATGGTGTGAGAGTAGGGACTGTACCATGACACATGCGTGGAGGGCAGAGGACAATTTTCAGGACAGAGTTCTCTTTCTACCACAGTTTCCAAAGACTGATCTCAGGACAACAGACTTTAGAAACAAGTGTTTTTACTGAACAATTTTGTTCACTCAAGGTGTAGTGATTTTATGTACATAACTTAGATTCCATGGTGGCCCGGTACCTTCTCTGTCACATACACTGTTACCACAGACCTCACTGAACTACTTCGTTATTTTATCAAGGATGCATAATATCACCATTTAGCCATTCCTCTCTTGAAGATCATTTAAAATTAACTTTTTTTACCCCCCAAATGTTGTAAATATGAAGCCATTATGTTAATGTATTATTGGTACTGTATTTATTTTCTTTCAGAAGGGATCCCTAGAATTGTTGTTTTAGGGAGAGTTGGGTTTTTTGTTGTTGTTGTTGTTTTGTTTTGTTTTGTTTTTGGAGGTCCATTGACAATCCTTTGCATTTTGATAGATCCTGTCAAAATTTCAACAAACATAAAAAGAAAAATGAACCAACACCTTGAAAGAGTTTGGAAAACACTGCAAGCTAAGGGAAAAGGCCCTGATGCTGGGAAGAGCTAGGCCAGTTAGGAGCTGGAGTCAAACAGTAGGCTGGAGCTGGTGAGAAGTATAAGAGCAGTCTGGGGCTCTCTGTGCCTTCAGACACTCACCCTGAGGTCAAAGCCATCTTCAGGGTAAGGATAATCATAGATGAAAACATATAGACAGGGCTGGGCTCCGTTGATAGAAGGCTTGCCTAGATTCAGGGAGCCCCCAGTTTTATCCCAAGAACTACGTAAGTGATTTGATGGTACACATCTAGAATCCCAGGACTTGGGAAGTAGAGACAGAGAAGAGTTCAAGATGTGATGAGTTCAAGGCTAGCCTAGACTACATGGGATGCTTTCTTAAAACAAAATAGAGGGAAGCATTTGTATTATTTTGTACTATTCTGAGCTAACCCAAACAAACAAGATCTAATATGTTTTTGCTAAGTGACCCAGAAGACACCACAAGGCACAAATCCTTTGGGGTATGTTCACAGAAGGTCAGACCTCTAAGCAGACTGAGGGGTTTGGCAGCTTAGGGAAATTTCAAGGGATTTGGGGGAGGGAATGAGTGTCAAAGCAGGGGAAAAGCATTGTGAACCCAGGAAGGAAAGAGAACTTAATGGTTGATGGAATTTGGCCAGCATGGCAACTCATAGCCAGGATCGTGGTGTTTGAAAATCTGTGTCAGGAGGATCAATATATTCATGGGGATAGACATGTATTATAGCAGGCATATGGAGGCCATAGGACAATTTGTGTCATTTGTCTCTGTCCTTCTACTATGCTCCAGGAATTGAACTCAGGTAGTCAATAGGCTTGGTGGCCTTTATACCCATTGACAGTTGAATAGCTTAATTTTAGGGTTAAACATTGTGACTGTGTTAACTGTCAAGGTAATTGTTAACTTGACAGATTCTAGAATCTCCTGGGAGATGGGACAATGGGAATATCTGTGGTGGGGGATTAATTATCTTCCTTTTTTTTTTTTTTTTTTTTTTTTTTTTTTGGTTTTTCAAGACAGGGTTTCTCTGTGTATTCCTGGCTTTCCTGGAACTTGCTCTGTAGACCAGGCTGTCCTGGTATTCACAGAAATCCACCTACCTCTGCTGGGATTAAAGACATGTGCCACCACCGGCAGGAGGATTTATCTTAATTATAGGTAAGATGATTCCCTGACTGGGACCCTGGGCTGTATAAATGGAGAAAAACCCTGAGTATCAGAATGTATACTTTTTTTTCTCTCTGTAGATGCAATGAGACCAGTTGCTACAAGCCTCCTCCCATCCCCACTACCTTGGTTCTCCTGCAAGATGTACTGCACCTTGAACTGTGAGCTAAAATAAAGCCTTTCTCATTGACTTGCTTTTTATTTATTTATTTATTTTTGGTCAGAGTGTTTCATCACAGTGAGAGGAAAAGAAAACAAGGCAAACGTTGGTACTTTTGATTTATCATCTATCTATCTATCTTCTATCTACTATCTATCTGTCTTTGAGACAAGATCTAGCCCTGGCTGGCCTGGTTATAACTGTGTAGACCAGGCTAACCTCAGAATTGCTCTGTCTTCTAGCCTTTTTCTGGTAAATGCCTTTGTCTCCATGTACAGCTTGAGTGTTACTAGCTGTTCTACTGACATATTCACATATGAACTGATACAATGGCTGTGTTTTGCTTCAGAAAATGGGAGTGAGGAAATGAGTAAAGGAATAGACAAAAGATATTGCCCAAAACTTAAAATTCATTGAAGCTGGATGCTTAGAAAAAAAATGTTTTTCTAAGCTAGGCATGGTAGTGCAAGCCTTTAATCCCAGCACTTTGGAGGCCGAGGCAGGCAGATCTCTGTGACTTCAATGCCAGCCTGGTCTACAAATCAAGTTCCAGGATAGACAGGACTGCTACACAGAGAAACCCTGTCTGGAAAAAGAAAAGGCAAACAAACAAACAAAAATGTTTGCCTATCTATTTTTTGTACCTGTGTGTAGCCTTGGCAGTAAGATGATAGCTTTCAGGGGTCAGTTCTCTCTTTCTACCACATAGGTCCCAGGGGTCACACGTGAGACTGTAAGGCTTGGCAGTAAGGGCCTTTACTTATTGAGCCATATCATTGGCCTGTTCATAATGTTTTACTATATTATCCTTTTGAGAGAGAACCTCTAATACCATTCCACCATTATGGGGGCCCCACCTTTATGTTCTCATTGAATCCTAAAGGCCTCCTAAAGAACCCTACTTCTTAATTCCAGTAACACAAAACTTAAGAGATTGAGTTTCTAATTTGAGGAACTCCTATTCAAATCATTGCAGAGGACACAGCTCCATCTTCATTCGAAGAGAAAAACAAGATACATATCTCTTCTTTACCAGGCCCTATTCTTGGAAACTCCAAAGCCAACGGAAAGCCAGTGTGCTAGCTGCTAGGGAATTACCTGTAGCTGAGTCACGATGCTCCCTTAAGCTAGGGTGAAGCAGGGTTTGAGGCCAGCATGAACAACACAGGAAGAACTAGAGGAGCCTAGAGGAGGGGAGGCAAAGGGTGGGGAAAGGAAGGAGAGAGAAGAGAAATGTGGGGAAATCTTGGCTATGGATAGTCTGAAGACTCCCAGAGAGTAAGCCTGCCTGAGATGGCTCTTCAGGTGAAGATGTCTGAGTTAGATTCCTGGAAATTAGGGTGGAAAGAGTGGGGCTCGCTCCTGTCCTTTGACTTTCACATGAGCAACACAGCATATGAGTATGTGAGGGAGTGGTGGAGTACGAGCACACACCACACACCCACCCGCAGAGAGAGAGAGAGAGAGAGAGAGAGAGAGAGAGAGAGAGAGAGAGAGAGAGAGAGAGAGAGAGAGAGAGATTTTTAAGCAGAAAAAAAAATAAGACTCCCTGCCACCCAGAGCCAAGGCCCAAATAATCTCTTTCCCATGTACCCCCTCTTTTCCTTGGACGGGATTTTCTTCCAGTTCTCTCTTTCTTTAAGGTGTGGCCCTTGGCAGAGGTCCAGCTTTGAACTAGAGTCTTTATCAAATTCCAGGCTCTGGGTCCATCGTCTAACACCTGGGGCAGAGGCTGCCTCGGCTGCCGGTCTCATCCAGCTTCACTCTCCTCACACACTGCCCCCTCCTGTTTTTGTAGCCACACCTACTTGTTAGTTTGTTTTTGTTTGTCTGTTCTTTGCCAGCTCACCCAGGCAGTTCCAGGTCAGGAGCTGGGAGAAGGTGGTATTGGGAAAAAATTCCAGATAGATGAGTCTCTTGTGACTGGACTGAAGCTCCTGGATGAAGGAGCTTGGAGAAATCTGCTCCAACCATCTGAGAGAGGAAGCTGGGTTGGAGCAAAGAACATCCAGTTGAAATTGAATCCGTGATCTTAGCATGCATATATTCCCTCCCTGTCATAGACAGGGCCTCGTCTATCCCGGGCTGGCCTAGAACTCTGTGGAGCTGAGGATAACTCTGTCCTTGTCATTCTCCTGCTTCCACCACCAAGGTGCTAAGATTACTGGCATGCACCACCGTACTCAGTCTCCCCCTACTCCTCAGGAAGATTATAAGATCAACAAAGAAGGGCCATCGAGAAGGCTCAGTGGAATAAGGCCTGACCACCAAGCCTTACTACCTGGTTTCAAATCTCCAGGATCTACAAGGTAGAAGGAGCTATCTATCCTATGACCTCCACCCTCTTGCTCCATGGTGTTTGCCTCCTCCTCTAAGACACAAAATAGAATAAGCAAGCCCAAAGGGCCTTCTCCCTTCAACTGCCCCTGTCCTCTACAAACTCAGATTCATAGCCTGTATATTCAGCTAGAGTGAGCAAGCTGGCCAGCTGCTAAACCTTCTCCCAGCCTTCAACTGGGTCCTACCTTGCTTTTCTGGTGCTGTTGGTGTGTGTGTGGGGGGGGCATTTTCCTCTACTGCTAACTCTAGCTCCAAAGTAACCAGCAAACTTGGGTGGCTTTCCCTTGGGGGGCAGCTGCCTGGGAAGCCTGCCAAGTTGCCTTTTGGTCTTCCGAGGGGAAACCAGGGTACAAGTTGGGGCGAGGGGCTGAAGAGAGGGAGGGCTCAGCGGTCTTCAAGTGTCTGCCACTAGACTTTCCCACTTGTACTACCAAATGTCTTTTCATTAAAAATACAACTTGGGGACTGAAGAGGTAGCTTTGTTGGTAGAGCGCTTGGCTAGCACTTGTGACACCTTGGGTTCCATCCCCAGCACCACATGACCTGGGTGTGGATATAAACATCTGTAATCTCAGCACTCCAGAGCATGGAGGCAGGAGGGGTGGACATGTGGAGTCATCCTCAGATACACAGTGAATTCGAGACTAGCTTGAGAAACAAAGCGACAACAAAATCAGGTTGGATAGCTAGGCAGGGCAGTGTATGACTGTAGTCTATTACTTCTGAGGAAGCTAAGGCAGGTGGATCCCTGAGACCTGGATTTGAGGCCAGCCTTGGCAACGAAGAGAGAGACTGTTTCGAAATAAACAAGTAAATAAACACATGATTTGAATGATTCCTTTAAATATAATCTTGGGGACTGGAGAGATGGCTAAGTTGTTAAGAGCACTTGCTGCTACTGGGGTTCAGTTCCCAGCACCCACAGGGAGGTTCATAATCAAATATAATTCTAGGGGACCTGATGCCCTTTTCTGGCCTCTTCAGCTACTAAACACACACGGTGCACAGACATACATGTAGGCAAAACATCTATACACATAAAATAATGAACTAAAGATAATTAGTATGGGGTTGGAGAGATGGTTCAGTGGTTAAGAGCACTGACTGCTCTTGCAAAGGACCCTGACTTGGTTCCTAGCACCCACAGAGTAGCTCACAACTCCAGTTCCAGGGGATCCGATATCTTTTCTGACCTCTAAGGTTCCTGTTTACATGTGGTACACACATATACACACACACACACACATACATACACACATAAAATAATATTCTTAAGAATCATATACATGTTGGTTGGTAAACTTAGGAGGACTTTACTCAAATAATGCCTGACCAGGATTTCTCCTCTTTAGAGTTGCCTACTGATCCCAGAACAAGTACCACAAAAGAAGTGGCTTAAAAAGGGAAATTTTTAGCCAGGTATGGTAGCACATGCCTTTAATCGCAGAGCTTGAGAAGCAGAGGCAAGTGGAGCTCTGTGAATTTGAGGTCAGCCTGTCTACATAGGGACCTTCAGGCTAGCCAGGGATACAAAATGAAAACTTGTCTCTGTAATCCCAACCCTTCAACAAAACAAAGCAAAACCAAAAACCACTGGAAATTTCCTCTCAAGTACTTCTGAAGATTAGAAATCCAAAGTGAAGGTGCTAGCAGGGGGAACTGCCCTGACTGAAGGATTTCTTCTGTGACTCTCTTAGCTTCTAGTGTCACCAGAAATCCTTGGGTTCCTTGGCTTCTAGCAATGCTACTCTGCCTCAGCTCACACTAATGTAATCTCTCTCTCTCTCTCTCTCTCTCTCTCTCTCTCTCTCTCTCTGTGTGTGTGTGTGTGTGTGTGTGTATGTGTGTGTGTGTGTGTGTGTGTGTGTGTGTATGCACTCATGTGGCTGTCTTCTTTTTTGTTTTGTTTTGTTTCTTTTGTTTTCCAAGACAAGGTTTCTCTGTGTAACAGCCTGGCTTTCCTGAAACTCACTTTGTAGACCAGGCTGGCCTCGAACTCACAGAGATTAGCCTGCTTCTGCCTCTGAGTGCTAGGATTAAAAGTATGCACGACCTCCACCTACCTGGCTGTGGCTGTCTCTTTTAAATTATTTTTATTTTTGTTGGGCAGTAGTGGCACATGCTTTAATCCAAGCATTCGGGAGGCAGAGGCAGGAGGCTATCTGAGTTCAAGTCCAGCCTGTTTTACACAGTGAGTTCCAGGATAACCAGGGCTACACAGAGAAATGATGTCTCAAAAACAAAACAAAACAAAAACAAAAACACAAAAACAAAAGAACAACAAAAAACCAAACCAAAAACAAACAAAAATTATTTTTAGGTATGTGTGCATGCATATGCAATGTGTGTGTGTGTGTGTGTGTGTGTGTGTGTGTGTGTGTGTGTCCAAAGAGGCCAGAAGAAGGAGTTGGATCCCCTGGAACTGGAGATAAAGAGAACTGTAAAATGCCTGACATGTGTACTGGAAACTAACTTTGGTTCTCCGGAAGAGCAGCAAGCACTCTTAACTACTGGCCATCTCTCCAACAACACCTCCATCCCTCCTTCTCTCCATCCCTCCTGCCTTTTTTTTGAAACAGGGTCTCACTATAAAGCTCTGACTAGCCTGTAATTCACCAGATTAGCCTCAAAAGCACAGAGATCCACTTGCTTCTGCCCCTAAGTGCTAGGATTAAAGGCATAAGCACCATACCCAACCTTTGAGAGAGACAATTCTTTTTTGGGGAGGGAGTGGTGATTTCTAGATAGGATTCTTTGTGTAACAGCCCTAGTTATCCTGGAACTCACTTTGTAGAGCAAAATGGCCTCAAACTCACAGAGATCCACCTGCTGCCTGGTGAGACAATTCTTGAGTAAATTACTCATTTTAAAAATTACAGCCACGGGCTGGAGAGATGGCTCAGAGGTTAAGAGCACTGGCTGTTCTTCTAGAGGTCATGAGTTCAATTCCCAGCAACCACCATGTGGTCATGAACCATCTGTAATGAGATCTGGTGCCCTCTTGTGGTGCGCAGGCATATATGGAGACAGAATGTTGTATACATAATAAATAAATAAAATCTTTAAAAAAATTACAGCCATTTTGGAAATTAGTATAGCGGCTTCTCAGAAAATTGGGAATCAACATACCTCAAGACCCTGCAATACCATTTTTGAGCATATACCCAAAGGAGGCACGTTCACAACACAAGGATATTTGTTCAACTATGTTCATAACAGCATTATTTGTAATAGCCAGAACCTGGAAACAACCTAGATGCTCCTCATCCAAAGAATGGATAAGGAAAATGTGGTATATTTACACAATGGAGCACTACTCAGCAGTAAAAACAAACAAACAAACAAAACAATGACACCCTGAAATTTGCAGACAAATGGACAGAACTAGAGAAAGCCATCCTGAGTGACATAACTCAGACCCAGAAAGATAAATATAACATACACCCACACATAAGTGGATATTAAACATAAAGCAAAGGACAACCAGACTACAGGTCACAACCCCAGAGAACTTAGGTAACAAAGAAGCCCCTAAGAGAGATGTACCTGGATCTGCATAGGAAGGGAAAGAGACAAGGTCTCCTGAGTAAATTGGAAGTGTGAGGGGCAGGGGGAAGGCTGGAAGGGGAGAGTGGAGGAGGGAAAATGTATAGTTCAATAAAAATGTTAATAAAAATAAAAAATTACAGTTATAAGGCAGGCAGAGGTGGCACACACCTGTAATCCCAGCACTCAGGAGGCAGAGGCAGATGGATGTCTGAGTTCCAGGACAGCCAGGGCTACACAGAGAACCCCTGTCTCGAAAAACCAACCAACCAACCAACCAAACAAACAAACAAAAAATTAGAGTTACAAGTGAGACTGGAGGAAAATGGAGACTTTCTGTAATTTCGAGTATTTAATATGACAACAACATTATTTTGTAATTATCCCAAACAGTCGTCTGTTTTCTCTGTGCTTTATCTGGTCTGTATTCAGAATACACATGTGGTACATTTACATAATGAAGTTTATGTGTGTTTATGTGTCTTTCCAGAATGTTCTTAGATACTTTTTCATGTTTTTCAGAGAGTGTTTACATTTTGTTCATCTACATCCTCCACATTTACTATTACCAATTTCTCACTCTTTTTTAAATTTATTTTTACCTTTCATAAGGCAGACACACAGGATATTGCTTCATTTATTCAGCAAGTTTCAGCGTTCATATAGATAAATGCTTTCACAGAGTCAAAGTTGCAAGATGTTTGATAGATGATTTATAACTTAAAAAAAAAACCTTCCTTGTTTGTGGCGCAGATCTTTAGTCCCAGCACTTGGGAGGCAGAGGCAGGCGGATCTCTGTGAGTTCGAGACCAGCCTGGTCTACAGAGTGAGTTCCAAGACAGCATTCAAAGCAACACAGAGAAACCCTGTCTCGAAAAAACCAAACAAAAAATCTTTCTCTTGAGATTATAATATAATTACAACATTTCCCTCTTCCCTTTCTTCCCTCCAAATCCTTCCATGCTCTCTTTCAAATTCATGGCCTCTTTTTTTTTCATTAATTGTTGCTCCGTGCATACGCGCGCGCACACACACACACACACACACACACACACACACACACACACACACACACACACAAATACAACCTGCTTAGTTTGTGTGTTACTTGTATGTATGTTTTCAGGCTGACCACTTGGTATTGCACAATTCCTTAGGATACTCTTCCCTCGGGAAGACTATTTCTCCTGCTCTCAGGGTTCCTCAGATGCCTGCAGACCTTGACCGGTTGATGATCCTTCAGTCTCCACCTCCTGAGTTCAGGCTTGGACTGCATGTCCCACTGCACTAGGTTTATGCAGCGCTGGGGATTGAACTCAGGGCTTTGAGCATGTTAAGTAAGCACTCTACCCAAGAGCGACATCGACATCCCTAATTAGAACATCTTGCAATTTGTTCTAATTAGCACTGATGCTGTAATGTTTCAGGTGAGTCCTTCAGTGTTGTCAGTGTGGACACTCACGGCGAGATGCTCTTCTACAAATAAGAGCTACACTTTGCGGACTGGGGATCTATGTTTCCCCTGTGAGTAACTTCTCATCATATTTCAAAAGCCTGCTCCATCAACTGGATCCAATGTCTCCGTTAAATCGTGTTCAGCTTCTGCGGAAGACTTATTTTCCTCTCTCTGAGCTTAATAAAACTTAGCACTGGGATTATAACCATAGAACACTTATGTTTTCATTCTTTGGTTATAAAAATCCTTTCTCAGCCGGATGGTAGTGACAATTGCCTTTAATCCCAGCAGCAGGAGGCAGAGGCAAGCGGATCTCTGAGTTCCAGGCCAGCCTACTCCCACAGAGCGAGTTCCAGGACAGCTGGCTACACAGACTCTTTGTCTCAGGGGATGGGGCAGAATTCCTTTCCCAGAGGAATTCCCCCTTTCCCACCCCCAACACACAAAGCACATGGTTTCTTTTCTAGGCTGTGTGAGTCAAATTGGAGAAATGTATTTGGAGGAGGGAAGGATGACGCTTTCTTAGGCATGTATGCATTTGCATCTTCTGCGGTTTTATCTCTATAGAAGACGAGGAAGGAAGGGAAGAGAGAACAGAGAGGGAAGGAGAGAGTGCCCTAAGAAGTCAATGGATAGAAAGAGCTCCTGCTAGCACTAGCTTGAACCAGAACCTTGATCTGCTTTTCTGCCCCATTGTGACGCCTTCCGTAGACTTTAAGCCCCAGCTCCTGTGAGAACTTGATCAATTGGAAAATGAACTAAAATGATGTGTCTTCCCCTGCCCCCTACCCCCACCCCCCAGCTCTGAAGGGCTATCCCACGTGCGTTTCTTCGCTGGGTTCTCGGGAGGAATCCTGCCACCTAGAGGTTGGATGGGGAACTCCTTTTCCTAATGGTCCAAGCCTGCGTCGCCTGTCCACCCGCGTTGGCTAGTCCCCGTGATTTGAGCAGACTTTGTGTTGGAGACTGCCCTGATCTGGGGGCTCAGGCTTGCAGGGGCAGAGGCTGAGGTCTCTCCCTCCGCCGCCTCTTACATGTGTACCCCAGCTCAGCAGAAGCAATGGGATGCGATGGGCTTGAAGCCACAGAGACCCGGCCAGCTCGAGCTCGCGCGAAAAGCGGGCAGGAAGCCCGGGTTGGCAACTGCGCAAAAAACAAGGCTGCTTTCTTTAGTAGATCGCCTTCGGACAAACGGCCGGGAGAAATGGAGGGGAGGCGGCTGTCAGGTCCGGAATGCACACACCTGTACTCGACAAGGCTCCTTTGAATTCTTTCTGCTCTGTAGTCTCCCTGGGGCTTGGCCCGAGGCACAGGGAGGGAAGTCTGGCAGCCTGTGCCCTGGGGAGGAGCACCGCGCCCAGACCTCCAGGAGGAGCGGCCACCGGGGGAGATTCGGCGCCAGCACGCAGGTGAAGTTCCCCCAAAGCTTCCTCCTGTCTCCCCGGCTCCTCCACCCCCGTCCCCCGCACCTGCAGCTCCCGCCTCTGCCCCGCCCCTGAGCCCACGGCAAACAAAGCTTTCTAGAAACCAGAGTTTCTGAAGGGATTTCAGACCGTGGGTGGACCACAGCGCGGGCAAAGCAATCCTCTTTTGCCTTCTCTACCCGATCCTTGCGCACATCCCGTTTTCTTGCTTCCTGGTTCTTCGTATGTTGGGTGAAGAAACTGAAATTCACAGATACTTGCATTTTTTTATTTGCTGGGTTGTAAAGCAGTGTAGTATGTATCTTTTATTTTGTTCTGTGAGACAGGGTCTCCAGTAGCCCAGGCTAGCCTCAAACTCACCATGTAACTGAGGAATGGCCCCAACAACTCCTTTAAAGTTTTGACTTGTGTGTGCGCGCACGTGTTTGTACGTGTTCCTGCATGTGTGGAGGTAAAGAGATAGATATCAGGCATCTTCCACAGCCATTCTCTAATTTATTTTTTGAGACAGGATCTCTTACTGAACGTGGAGTTTGCCGATTTGGCTAGACCAACTCCTGTCTCTTCTTTGAGCTCCAAGGACCTGCCTGTTTGGATGAAGAAGCATTGAGATTCTAGATGCAAATGACCACGCCTAACTTTTTATATGGATGCTGGGGTAACTCAGGTCTCACTTTACCTACTGAGCTATTTCCCCAGCCCCTAACTTTTAACACAAGTCCCTCCTGCCCTCTCTCCACACCCCTAGAGCTGGCCTAGTTTATGGGTGCTAGAGATGGGACACAGGGCTTTGTGAATCTGACACAAACATTCTACTGAGTGACATCTCCAGTCTTATTTAAGTCCTTTCCCACCTTAAGAGTCTCACTTTGTAGCCCTGGCAGTCCTGGAACTCACTCTGTAGACCAGACTGGTCTCAAATTCACAGAACTCAACCTGCCTCTGCCTCCCAAGTCCTGAGATTAAAGGTGTGAGCCACCACACCCAGCCAATTTAAAATCTTTCAAAATATGTTTTTTTAAAAGATTTTATTTATTTATTATGTATACAACATTCTGCTTCCATGTCTATCTGCACACCAGAAGAGGGCACCAGATCTCATAAAGGATGGTGCTGAGCCACCATGTGGGTGCTGGGAATTGAACTCAGGACCTCTGGAAGAGCAGTCAGTGCTTTAACCTCTGAGCCATCTCTCCAGCCCCTCTAAATATGTTTTCAAAAAAATCAAAAGAGGAGAAAAGTGAGAGGGGGAAGGAGAGAGAGGGAGACAGAGACAGAGAGACAGAGAGACAGAGACAGAGAGAGGAGCAAAAGAAAGAGGAAACATGTAGACATGGTGGGTGTTGGTGGCGCAGGCCTTTAATCCCAGCACTCGGGAGGCAGAGGCTGGTGCATCTTTGTGAGTTCGAGACCAGCCTGGTCTACAAGAGCTAGTTCCAGGATAGCCTCCAAAGCCACAGAGAAACCCTTCAGGGATGGTGAAACTCCACTTCATTTTGTGTTTTCCCACGAAGAAGGCAGACAAATATTGGGAAGTGACTGTAAATTTTCATGAAATTTATCAAGTATTGACTCCAATGGCATTGTGGTTCTGAAAGCAATTCAGTGGGCCTCCTGTAACAACAGGTTCTCCATTTGTGGGTTCTACCAACCACAGATCAAAACCGTAGTTAAGTGGTTCAGGGAGAAAGTCACCTGCCACCAAGCCCAAGGGCCTGAGTTCAGTCCCCAGGATCCATATGGTGCAAGGAGAGAACCAACTTCCTGAGGTTGTCCTCCGACTTCCTGCCTTCCACATACTACCATGGTATATGCATGTGCCCCACCCCCATAAATATAAAATTATATATGCAGGCCTAGAATGCTTGCACTGTTCTAAACATGCACAGCCTTTCCCTTCTCATTCTTACATTATAAACAACGCAGCACAAGAACTATCTGCACAGCACTTACTAGAAGTAACAGAGATGATTTAAAGCATAGGGTAGGTGGTGTGTAAGGGATTTGCAGTGTGCCATTTTGCACAAGGGGCTTGAGAATCAATGATTCTGGTATCCATTTGGGGTCCTGAGACCAATATTCCATGAGTATAAAAGTGTGATTGTGTAATTCCTAGCATCCAGTATGCAGCTACTGACTCAGCCAACTTTCTCCATCCATACCAACTTATAAGGGCCAGAGGCAGCAGTTTGCTTGCACCTGACAAGGTCAACAGCACACCTTCATGATCCCTCCTCTGGGAGCTTTCAGGTCTCTCCATGTCTGCCGTAGACTGAAGGGATCTGAGTCCTCTTGATTTCCTGGCACTGGTACTGATGACATGCTGATCTGTTGAACTGGAAAGAGCAAGTTGTTTAGATGAATTGATAATATACACAAATGGGAGACTAGGAAACAAAGCTCATGAAAGTCAAGGGTTGGCAGTCCAGGGAACGCTCTGATTCCAGTGGCTTCAGCAGGTACAGTTGCTATTCTAAGTTCTACTCCACAAAAAAGGCCAGTGCTTTGTGGGCCTTTTCTGGGTTTATAGATAATATTTACTACATTTGTACTTGCTGGCCAAGTAGCAGGTAAGTCTAAGTTTTGTTTTGAATTTTGTTTTATTTTTATTTTTGAGACAATGCCTCAAACTCAAGACTTTCCTGCTTCTACTCTCCAACTACTGGGATTACAGGCAGATTCCACCATACCCAGATGAGGCAAAAAATGTTGACAGATAATAAAAGAAAAAGGTAATAAGAGAAGTTCAATCTTCTTTGTAAACTGCTTTTTTAAAAAAGATATATTTATTTTTTATGCTATGTATGTGAGTGTTTTGCCTGCATGTATGCTTGTGTACTATGTAGTGACCCCCAGAGGCCAGAAAAGGGCGTTGATTGTTTGGAACTGGAGTTACAGACTTTTGTCTCATTTACTAGGGTGAGGCATATAGGTCTTACGTGTGTGCTGAGAATGGAACTTTGGTCATCTGGAAAAGCAGCCAGTGCTTTTAACTAATGAGCCACTGCAAACTGCTTTTGAGGCTATTTCCAACATCAATTTCTGTCACATTGTCTTGCTTTTAAATTTTTTATGCATTTATTTGTTTAGTCATTTCCCTTCTACTGAGTCCTGGGAATGCAACCCAGGTGGTTACACTTGATGGCAAGCACTTTTGCTGACTTGGCCATTTGGCTAGCTCCCTGTGCCCCCTTTTAAAACAGAACCTTGTGTAGCCCCAGCTAAACTCAAATTCTCTAGCTGAGAATGACTTTAAATCCTGGTCTTTCTGAACCCACCTCCCCAAGTGCTGCAATTACAGGCATACATGCACCACCGTCATACCCGATCTGTGCCTCTTCCCTTGGAAACAAGCACCATTGCAGCAGCTGCTGGCTATAGCTGCTGGATCTGGAATGTGTTGGTCTTTGCTCCCTTTTTGTATTGCAATTAATAGGACCCTATGTAGCTAATGGTTCTTTATATTCCATGCAACCAACTTAGTTATATGTGGTGTTTGTCTTACAAATGGACCTTGGCTATGTAGGCCTGTTTGAAAATTTAGAGTGAGGGACTAGAGTGTTGTCTCTGTGGTAATATTACTTGTTGCTCTTACAAAGGACCTGGGTTCAATCCCTTGCACCCACATTGTAGCTCACAACCATTTGTAACTCCAGTTCTATAGGATTTTATGCCTTCTTCTGGCCTTCATGGGTACCAGGCATGCAGGTGGTGCACGTATGTAAATGGAGGCAAAACACTTACAACATAATAAAATAAGAGTATTGATTCTTCTAAAGCTCTTTTTTTTTCAAGAAGACCAAAATAAGCAGATTAATTTATGGCATAATGGATTTGTATTTGATATAGTACTTCTCACAAAGGAGTATAAAGTTATTTTTTTTAACAAACATTTTCTCCATTTTAGTATTAGATATGTTGAGTACATTTTAGTTAAACTTTTTTCACAGATACAAAAGTTTCAATTTTTGGCTATTTAATATCTAAATATAATATCAACTATGGTGATAAAATAGAACAACAACAAAAAATATGGAGAAAACAATTCCCCCAGAATTCAAGAGGCAGTGATTAATACAGTAGCAATGTTGATTTACTAGATTCTGAGCAAATACTTCCTTCTTCCAATTTCACATGCTTTAACAATTTAGAAAGTATGAAATAATACTTGGGCAAATGTAAACCCTCTTCCTCAGCAGCAAGTACAAATTGTAGACCATGTTATTAGTGCGTTCTCTGTTGTAAAGAGCCCCCACACCCTCCCCACCCCATACACTCCCATCTTAGGAGAAACATCTAAGAATGTGAAACCATCCTCTTCTTACTGGGAACAGAAGAGATCAAACCTTGGGTTTGGCCTCAATAGCACCATGGTTTTCAGTGTGGTCAGGGTGAAGTCTAGTTCCAAAGAGTCCTTTAGAGTCACATCTGTCTGCTTTGCTTTCTTGTGTATATCCCCAAGCAAGCACAAATGCCGGTGATGCTGAGAACCACACCTAATAAGAGCGTGATTGCATGTTCAGCTTCTAATGTTTCAACACCAGGCACAATCAGAAGCAGTGAAGTAAGGACTAAGATCAATTGTGTTGAAACAGAATTTATCATGTTGGGATCTTGAGGGCTGAACTTTCCTAAACAAGGGTGTAGGTAAAATTCTATCCAATGTGCAAACAGTCCCTCTTTGGAGCTCTGGTTCCCGAGACTAAGAGGTTACCTGTGATACCCCTGACTGGAAAGCAGCCATTACAGGAATCCCTTTAAAGCTCTTACACCACAAAGCTCATAGATGTAGCTGAGCTCTTTGTCTATGCCACCTACCAGCTCCCAGATAAAGACAGGAGACTTTTTTTTTTTTTTTTTTTTTTTTTTTTTTTGTTTTTTCGAGACAGGGTTTCTCTGTGTAGCTTTGGAGCCTATCCTGGCACTCACTTGGGAGACCAGGCTGGCCTCAAACTCACAGAGATCCACCTGCCTCTGCCTCCCGAGTGCTGGGATTAAAGGCGTGTGCCACCAAGACCCAGCCTGCAGCCTGTTCTTTAAGATGGCCATGGCTCCTGGAGATCAGGCCCTTTCAGTTTAACTCCACCCATGTCAGTTATAGACCTTTACTGACTTTTTATCCATGCCCAGGCCACTGTCACACGGAGGAAACAGAATTGAAAAGTTGCATGCTTACATCCTACATGGAGTGGCCTCTCTTCCTGGAAGTTGTCGTCGTCTTCTTCTTCTTCTTCTTCTTCTTCTTCTTCTTCTTCTTCTTCTTCTTCTTCTTCTTCTTCTTCTTCTTCTTCTTGTTCCAAGCAGCAAGAGGTTTTATTCCGGTTGTTTAATGAGCTAACACCATGTTAGCTCAGGCTTTTCATCCATCCACCATGGCTGATGGCTAGGAAAGACGCCTCGAGGCCACGGCATAGAGATCTTATAGGGCAGTGTAAGGGGAGTGTCTAGGGGTAAGAACAGGCTCAGGATTGGTGTGCCTCCAGGCTTGGAGGGTTTGCCCTGTGTTGATTGGTCAACTGGTTGTTATGGCCCATAGGTCCTCCCAGAGCAATTGCTATGCTCTGCCCGTCATTACTGTGCACTTGTCTGTAAAGCACACCCAGAGCCGTTAAGCATAGCACTACCAGCTAATTTCCGATTGGTTCCTTGCCACAATGCGGGCATCTGACCTCCTAGTGACCAAGGCAAGGTCAGGCAAGCACATTCGAGGCCGTTATGGCTGCTGAAATGGGGAGCTGGTCCCTTCATTCCCCCATTTTCTTTTTGGAGATTCTAATCATGGAATTGCTGTCTCTCCAGCATCCCCATCAGGGAGTGACAGATATTGGCATCTCCTATGTAAGGGAGTTTATTTTGACTTAGCATTTCGAATAGGGAAAATGGGCGACATATTCATTCCCATGCTACTTTCTGCTGACTTTGGGATGAAGTTAGGGACCCAAGAAGGCTGAAATGCTGGTCAAAAGCAAAAAAGGGAATTTAGGCAATGGGGAATCCATCAGGATCTTCTGGTTGGCAGACTCTGTTGCAGAGATAGGGGGTGTCCATATTAGAATTTTAGATGACTAGCCACATGGAGAACAACTTGGTCCCACCAAGTCCCCTTCTACAGACTAGGCGACCTGCTTGGGTCCTCTTACAGATGGAGCAGGCAACTTGGTCCCACCAAGTTCCCCTCCTACTGTCTTCATCTTCTTATTCTCTCCTTGTCATTTCCCTCCTCCTTTCTTCCTCCTGTGCTGGGACCAAACTCAGGGCTTTTCTTAGGCTAGACAAATGCTCTACTACTGAGCTGTATGTCTAATCCCTCTTCCACAACTTGTGCTTTTAAAGCATTTTCTGTAGGGTCCAGGGACATAGTTAAGCAGATAAAAATCTGATGATCTGAGTCCAGTCCTGAAACTTGTAGAAAAAGCTAGATGGCAGTGGCAGGAGTGTGTGATGAGTCGGGAGGCCGAGAGTGAAGAATCACCAGGAGTTTGTGGGACAGCTATCCTGGAGTATGCTCTGGCAGCAGAAACAAGGTGGCCCTGCCTCAACAAGGTAGAAGGCCAGAACTGGCTTCTGAAAGTTTTTCTCTGACCTCTCCACACTCTCCATGGCATGTATGTACACACTCGCACACACAGTGTATGTGTGTATGCATATATGGGTCAGATGTAGTGGTACATACCTTTTTTTTGTTGCTGTTGTTGTTTGTTTTTTTAATGCAATCTCCAACTTTACATTTATTTAAGAATAAAGTCATTCTTCCCATGAAAGCAATATAGGAATTTTTAAAAAGTTTTCTCCTTCCTTTTATTTGTTAAAAGGATACTGACTTTTTTATTTTTAAGATTTATTTATTATATATACAGTGTTCTGCCAGCATGTATGCCTGCATGCCAGAAGAGGGCACAAAATCTCATTACAGATGGTTGTGAGCCAACATGTGATTGCTGGGAATTGAACTCAGGACCTCCGGAAGAGCAATCAGTGCTCTTAACCTCTGAGCCATCTCTCCAGCCCTAAGGATACTGACTTCTGTAATAGTAAACTGATCTCGAAGAAAGTCAAGGTCTTCCAGATTCTTTGTGGCAGCTGATAAATTCTTTTCCAACAATGTCTGAGCTTCATCAATATCATATTCAAGCATTACATTAGCCCCCAGCCACAGGCACACTTTATCAGTACAGGTTATCTGCCAGTAAGAATCTAGTCTCCATTGAATTTGTAGACTCCTTTTTCTTCTGCATCTATTTTAGAATTTCCAAAGTCTGTTTAATTTCAGGAATCTGACCTTTCAGCCTCCTTTTTTTTTTTTTTTTTTTTTTGCAAGGTTGAGTTCCATAAACTTATATTTCTGATATTGTTCATCCAGCTTCTTTAACACTGTATCTGCAGTCTCATTCCCAGGCTGCTTCATGAAAGAATCTACATCTTCCACAAACACTGCTTCAGGAATCCCTAGGTGAATCCACTGCCGGTTTCCAGCAGCAGCTTCTAAGCCACATCCCTCCTGAGCCGTGGCCATCTTAAGAAAGCCCCTGTTGTTTGTTTTTTGATACAGGGTTTCTCTGTGTAGCTTTAGAGCCTGTCCTGAAACTTGCTCTGTAGACCAGGCTGGCCTCATAGAGATCTGCCTGCCTCTGCCTCCCAAGTGCTGGGTTTAAAGGTGTGCACCACCATCACCTGGCTGGTGGTATACACCTTTGATTTCAGCACTTGTAGGGATAGAGACAGAGACAGAGGCAGAGGTAGAGGCAGAGGCAGAGGCAGGTGGATTTCAAGGCCAGCCTGGTCTACAAAGCAATTTCCAGCCTAGCTAGGGCTACACAGTGAGACTATGTCTAAAAGAAAAAAAAAAAAAAAAAAACCAAAAACAACCCCCCCCCAAAAAAAAAAAACCAAAAAACCAAAAACAGTCAACCTACCAACCAACCAAACAAACAAAAACCTACTTCTGCTATGGCAGATAAACTAAACTCTGTGTGTTTTAATGCAGATTGTCTTTGGTGCTGGTTATGGCAATTTGAAACCTCACTTATGTTCCAGAAGCAGATCACGTTTAGAAGGGAGCCTATGGGTTTCTTTTTGATGTCAGGGTTTATCCTCTTCAGTAATTGCGGTTGTTCAGGTGAACTTAATAATGAGATAATAACTAGATATATCCATTTTGCTTTGTATTGGCAATACAAGCCAGGAGATCTATGTCAATGGGTCTGTCAGTCAATCAGGAATCATCTGGGAGCTAAATGAAAATAAGATAAAAATAACTAAGCTTTGTCTCAAAATTATAGGACCAGAATTTTCTAGGCTGGAAAGATATTTATGTGAAATTAAGTTTTTAAGTTTCTTTTGGTGATTCCAGTGTGCATCCTGGGTAAGAGTGTATGCTTCAGGCTGCATGGTGATCCAGTGGGTGAAAGAGCTGCTATGCCTGATGACTTCAGCTCTATCCTCCAGACTCACTATTACCAAAAGGGATCCTTTAGCATCTGCATGTGCATATGCAAATTCTCTCTCTCTCTCTCTCTCTCTCTCTCTCTCTCTCTCTCTCTCTTTCTCTGTCTCTCTGTGTGTGTGTGTGTCTCACACACACACATTTTTCTTAATAGTAAATAAAATGTTTTGTTTTGTTTTTTTTTAAAGAATGGATGATTTAAATCATCAAAGTTTTCCTGGTGAGTTAAATGTACTTGTCCTTAAAGGAATGAGAGTCAGACTTATCATCAACTCCCTTTACAGCTTTTCATTCGAAAATTTTTCTTCCCAGTCCTATGAGGAAGAATTACAAAATTGGGAATGTTGACCACCATCATCCCCAGCAGCAGGGCTGGGCAACAGAAAGCTCTTCATAGCCTGCATGCCCCCCTCCTTGCCCCTTCCCTTTCCCCCTTTCCTCCCCTCCCCTTCCCTCTCTCCTCCTTACCTCTCCCCTTCCCCTTCCCTTCCCCTCTCTTCCTCTTGTTTCTCTTCTCCCCACTCCCTTTCTTTAGAGACAGGGTCTCCTACCGCTGAGGCTGGCCTCAGACAATGCTACGTAGTTGAGGATAACCTTGAACTTCTCATTCCCCTGCCTTCTCTATCTCTAGTGCTAGGATACAGGTCTCTGTCCCCACACTGGGTTTGTGTAGCAAGCAGTCTACCTACTGAGCAACATCCCAGCCTTTGACCTTGAACTGCTGCCTTTCTTTTTCTTCACTTCCCCAGTGCCTGATTCGTAGGCACTGGCCACCATGACTAGTTCTGTGTGGTGCTAGTGACTGAACTCCGGCCTCATGCATGCTAAGTAAGTGCTTTGCCAACTGCGCCATGCCCCTACACTCTATAGCTTTTAAGGAAGAGTGAATGCAGACAGGCACCCGCCACCTCCCACAGCACCCGCCACCTCCCACACAGGCACACAAACAAGATCTGCCACCTCTATCCCTTTGGTGGATTCCCCCACAGAGGCAAATGTACCTGGCAGGCTTGCAAGAAGAATGGTAGCATAACATCTGGTAAAGGATAAACATAGAAAGTATTATTGGACTTTCTGAGGCTGTTCACTTGAAAGAAAAGCATAAATCATTCTTTTGCCCAGAGCCCTTATCGGCTCTTAGGCCTTTGACTGTGGGTGTGAGCAGGTGGGACAGAGACAGGGTTGGCAAGGACATTTCTCCTCACTGGAAATCCCCTCCTTGTCCTGTATCCATTGGGGGGGTTGTTGGAGGTTGGACTTCTGGTGTCTGTAAGAGGAAGCATCTCCAGATAATAAGAGGGCAATGTATGAACAGTGCAGGAGGACAGCTAGAGGGGGACCAGGCTGCTGCAATGAGAGACAGTCAGAGGGATACAGGCTCAGGCAGGGATAGAAAGTCCTACATGGCAGAAGAAATTATGAAACCAGAGGGAAAAAAACAACAGGAAAGAAACATTATATGTACCCAAGTAAGGTCTTAGATGAGTTATTGCAATTGTCCTTTTGTTTTAGTGCATAGCCACGTTTTCCCCTCCAGGACTAGGGACATGCCCAGCGCTCTTTTTAGGCTTTATTTTGACACGGTGTCTCACTTAGTTGCCTGTGTTGGCCTTGAACTCACTTAGTAGCCCAGGTAGGCCTTGAGCTCTCAGCCTCCTTTGTAGCTGTGAGGCAAATGTCTGCCCCCAGCCCTGGCCTGGAATCCTTCCGACCCCTCAGTTTTCTGCAGGTGTTGGCACCACTTCCGGTCTCCTGGGCACAGTCATTCTTCATGTCTGCCTATCAATCTCTCTTAGGGTTTTGGTCAACAGCTTGTAGGGTATCAGAGAGATGGCACATTGTGCAAAGGCACACACTGCTGCTGACGCCAGTTCAATCCCTGGGACCCACATGGATGTGGAGAGAACTGACCCCACAGAATTCTTCTCTGATAGGGACACTGGCACTGTGGCATTCAAATGTGCTTCCCTCTGTCATATGCACAAAATAAAATAAAGAAAATAAAAATAAAAGAAAGACTTTGCAAGGGGCTTGACCAGAAGAGCCCGGGAGTCTAGTGGTCCCTACCTTCCTGTCTGTGACTGGCAAAGGCCTCCCTCGGTCTTTCCTTTTCTCGCAGGCCTGGAACTGGCATTCCTATTCAGCTTTACCTTTCAGTCCCTCCCCAGAGCCGCCTGGGCTGTGGAGATTTTCTTTTAAATGTGCTGCTCCTCTTAGTCAGCACAAAGGCCTCTATTCTGTTCAACTGACACCCTCTCCTCTCTCTACAGTCAACATTTCTTTAGCCTTAATCCTTTAAAACCCCCTTAAACAACCCAAAAGCAATAAAGAGATAGTTCTTGGTTACATTGCTCCTCTTTGCTTTGTTCTTCCTAAACCCGTTCTCAGATTGCAGGCCAGAAGGTCTTTGTGGGACTGTTGACTCATCTCCTTCACCCTAATGAGATCACCGACACCGTCCACAGGGTGGCTGGCTGCTCTGGGCTGGGTATTGGGTAACAGAGCTGTCTAGCTGAGGGTTGAGCTTCCTGGAGAAGAGGGGAAGGGAGCGAGGAGGGCCTCCTGGGCCTGGGACTTTGCAGTATCAGTGACCTCCAGGGGCTCAAAAGCAGGATCTTTGGATGTCTCAGGAAGGCTTATCCCAAGTGACCCTATCTCTTCCGTTCTCCCCCTACAGCCCCCACCCCCGAAACACTGACACCTGTCATGGGGTCTCCTATCCCACTCCCTGGGGGTTCGCATTACAGCCTGGTGAGGAAAAGAGCTTACTCATTCAATTGTTAACTTTGATTCTGTCTCTTAGCACAAAGGTGTCTGGCCAATATTAACCAGAACAGACACGTTTTTGAAGAGGAAAATAAAGTTTGGGACCATAGCTGTTGGGGGACGAGTTTTAGTTCGAAGAAGGAATAGAAAAACACAGATGCAGCTGTGGAGCTTGGCACAAGGCACCTGCCCCGAGCAGAGGATTTGGTGAAAGCCCCCAGACTTTCCCAGTCTTGGAGTCTCCGCTGTAAAATGAAGAGAATAGATGATGCCATTAGGCCAGGTGCCCTTGGTAGGCACAGATAACTACCAAGTGAGTGAAGCTGCTGGGTGTATTGAATGTGAGGCCAGATAATGAGGCAGCCTGTGGTGCATGCCCCACACAGGTGATGTGTGCACCGTTACTTAGCCGGAAGTGCAGAGATCAGGAGCCTGGGTCCACTTTCTGTCTATTTGCTCCTTGACTGTGGATGCAATATGACCTGCTGCTCCCTGCGGCTGCCACCACCAAGCCTTCCCCTCCCTTTTAAACAGTGAGCCAAAATAAACCCTTTCTTTTAAAACTTACATTTTTGTTTGTCTGTTTTGTGGGTGCCCTTGTGCCATGCCTGCACAGTGGTCAGAGGACAACTCTAGTTTTCCTTCCATTGTGTGGGACCCCAGGATGGACTCAGTTGTCTCAGTTACCAACAAGGCCGCTAGTTCCCTGCTTTCCTCCTCCTTCTTTTCTTTTTAAAATTACTTTTATTTTACATGTATGTATGAACGCTTGCATGTATCACATATGTGCCTGCTGCCTTCAGAGACCAGAAGAAGGTGTCAGATTCCGTGGAAGTAGAGTTACAATTGGACGTTGTCATGTGAGTACTGGGAACCGAATCCAGGTCCTCTGCAGGGGAAGCCGGTGCTTTTAACCACATAGCCGCCTCTCCAATCCATTAAAGCTAGAATATTTGAGCTCAACCCTTCCTGGCTGCTTTCTGGTCCCATTTCACTGTCTCAATCCTCCCTGATGCTGTTCTCACCAACAGAACACACAGTGGGTCTTGGATCTTGGTCTTAGGATCCATTTCTAGGGGAACACAAACTAAGACAGAAGCAAAGAATACCACCTGTAATCCTAGGAACTCAAAGTGCAGTCTGTAACCCAGCAGGATCATATAGCACCTGGGAGACCAATCAAAAAGCTGAGCCCCAGGGTCCATCACAAACCTCTTAAACTGTACTTTCCATTTTAACAGCATCTCTGAGTCATTGTGTGCCTGTTAGGTGAGGAAGCAGCTGTCTGCACTATACCCGCTTGTTGTGGAAAAATCTTTTTGTACACTGTGAAGATATGTACAAAAAGGTGCCTTCTGATTGGTTTAATAAAAAGCTAAATGGCCATTAGCCAGGCAGGAGGTATAGGCAGGAGAGCCAGACAGAGAGATCTCTGGGAAGAAGGGCAGAATCATCAGTGGATGAGAGGGAACAGACATTCAAAAAAAGAGGTAAAGTCACAAGTCATGTGGCAACAGAAGATAGATGAATAGAAATGGGTTATTTTAAGTTATGAAAGCTAGTTAGAAACAGTCTAAGCTATCAGCCGAGCTTTTGTGTCGAGATTTGGGAGCTGGCAGGAAGGACAGAAAAATCTGCCTACACCCATTCCTCCACATTTGTTGGAAACTTACTGTATGGCCAACTATAGAACACATTTTGTACATATTTTATGATTGAAAGGAATGTATATTTCCTAATAGTTTAGTATAGACTTCCATGTATGTCCTTTAGTTCAAGCTTGTTAATTACATAGTTAAAAACTTTTGTATTTTTGTTTGACCTGCTAAGAGTTATCTGTTGAAACAGTGAAAGCCTCAATGTCTTCTGAGAATTCTCTCAGCTTTTATTATATTTATTGGTAACAAATGCATATGTGTACACACAGAGAGAGATACAGAGCGATAGCCTGAGAGAGAGAGAGAGAGAGAGAGAGAGAGAGAGAGAGAGAGAGCACACTGGAGAGATGGCTTAGCAGTTAAGAGCACTTGCTGGTCTTTCTGGACCCAAGTTCAGTCCCCAGCATCTACATAGGGCAGTTCATAACCTCCTGTAATTCCAGCCCCTGGAGATCCAATACCCTCTTTGGGCTTCTTCAAGCACCTAAACACAAGTGGCATACATAAACACATGAATAAAAATAAACCTTTAAACATTTTTACACACACACACACATATCATTTAGAATTTTTCTTTTTTTTTTTCTTTTTGCAATACTGGGAATGGAACCAAGGACTTGGACATGCTAGGCAATTTTCTACCACTGAGCCATGGTCTCAGCCCCTACTATATGTATATTTTGAAGCTATGTTATTAAGTGTTCATTGTTATACTATTTTATATTCTTATTGAATTAATCCTTTAAACATATTTTTGACAAGCTCTACTTTTACATCTTAAATGATTTTGTGAATGTTAATATATGCAAAATATTAGCTCTCATTAGGCTAGGATTTGCCTACTGTCTTTTCCCTTTTACTTCCAGTTTGGCTTGGTTGGCTTGTTTGTTTTAATGTACCTTATTTATTTATTTTTTAAGATTTATTTTTATGTGTAATGGTGTCTTGCCTGCATGTGTGTCTATGTGAGGGTGTTGGATCCCCTGTGTGAACCGCCATGTGGGTGCTGGGAATTGAACCCGGGTCCTCTGGGAGAGCAGCTGGTGCTCTTCATAGCTGAGCCATCTCTCCAGCCCTGTTTGTTTTTGAGACAGGCTCTCACTATGTAGCTCTGACTTTCCTAAAACTCACTATGTAGATCAGGCTAGCCTCGGATTCACAGACATCTGTCTGCCCCTGACTCCCAAGTATTGGGACTAAAGGTGAGCTCCACCACACCCAGCCTCATTTGTTGTTGTTGTTGTTGTTTTTTAAAAGCTTGATACTTGAACCATAGCATGTGACTCTTTGTTGCTATGACAAAAACCTGAGAATACTTCTGCTCTGCACCCCTAGCTTATTGACTTATTCATATCTTTTCTTTACTTCCCCCTTTCCAATCTTCTTATCTAATCAGAATAAATTCTCTAATCTGCGTTCCCAGTTTCTCAAAGATAAGGGAGATGAGAGAAATGACCATGATGGTCTCTATTTTATTATACACGTGAAAGCTAAAGTTTCCCAATCATAATCCCTGACAACTTAGTTTTTCAGGGAAAGAAAGGCCAGTTAAGCTGTGTGTTTGCCATTGCCAGAGTTAGTGAAAGGTGAAGTTTATGTTTGATAACTATATGTTTATTCTTATTCATGTGTGTGCCATGTGTATGGGGTGCCCAAGCAGGGTGCCCAGAGGAGGGAATCAGATACCCTGGAGGCTGGAGTTACCAGAAGTTTTGAGCTGCTCATTGTGGATGCTGGGAATGAGTTCAATTTGAGTTCAAAATCCTCTGCAAGCTTCCATAACCATTGAGTCATCTTTCTGACCCAATAGCCAAACATGTTTCTTTCTTTTTTTTATTTAACCAAATAACTACAAATTTTATAAGCTAACCTTTCTGCTAAATATTACAGCTTTGGTCTGGCAGTGGTGGTGCATGCCATTAATCCCAGCACTGGGGAGGCAGAGGCAGGTGGATCTCTGTGAGTTTGAGGCCAACCTGGTCTACAGAGTGAGTTCCAGGACAGGCTCCAAAGCTACAAAGAAACCCTGTCTCTAAAAACCAAATAACCAAATGAAAAAAATACAGCTTTGTAGCTAGAATTGAAACTGGGAGAAAAGAAATGCACACACACACACACACACACACACACACACTCGCAACAAACCCGGACTAAAACCACGGAAGTATTGCAGAAAGATTATTTCAGGAAAGAAATATGCAAATCTGTTAAAGGCACACTCTTCTGCCCACTACACATGACTTACAGCATCAGGACACAGGGACTGCATGGCTGTGATGGTAATCTTGAATCGCATTAAGAATCACCATGGAGTTGAGTGGTCCCAGCACTCGGAATGCAGAGGCAGGAGGATCTCTGAGTTGGGGGCCAGCTTGGACTACAGAGTGAGTTCCAGGACAACCACACAGAGAAACCTTGTCTCAAGACATCAACAAATCACCATGGAAATACTTATCTTGTTATTCCAGAAAGACTTAACAGAGTAGAGAAGATCTATCCTGAATGCAGGTGGCACCATCCCATGAGCTGAGGTTTGGATAACAGGGAGACAGCCAGCTGAACAGAAAATTCAACTCTGCTTCCTGACGATGGGTGCAACGTGGAAGTTCTTGCAGGCATGCTTTCCATCCAGAATGGACTGTACCCTGGAACTGTGAGCCAAAAGAAACCTTTCTTGTGTCAGGCATCCTATCACAGCAAGGAGGAAATTAACTATTCAGTAACTCGATGCCTGATTTCCTTATAAATTCCCACCAATAGGCAAGGGATCCATGCAGCTGTTCCATGTGGCACCAGACACTTATTTCTAGACCGCTTCCACAGATTCTTCAGTGTTATTCCAGAGCTGCTCCGTGGTCAAGAAAGACTCCTTTTCTTGGTCTGGGGTAAGAACCTGTGTGTGCACCTGGAGAGAGCAGGAGAGATTATGTTCTCACCCATGTGAGAGAGGGAGGGAAACACAGCAGCCTGTCACAAATCATCTTTTCCTCTAACTGTAAAGTAATAAAAACAAATAGCATCCTAACCTCTCTGCCTGGGAGTGGGGCTGCTGTTTACAGGTAAACAGAGACCTGCTGCCTGTTAGAGCTGAGTAACAGGATTCAGTCAGAAGACTGCAAACACAATTGTGTTTACAGAAATGCCAATGTCGTGTTGGCTGCTGAAGGCCAAGGTCATGTTTACTGAAAGCAGGGATGTCTGGAGCAGGCACATGGGCTGCTGGGGAGGGATTCTGAGGAGCAGAGGGTAGCAGCAGCTGTAGGTCTGCTGCTGCTATGTGAATAGCCCACAACCTCAAACTGCATGGTTAGGGATTTCCAAAGCATGGCCCAGGGACCACTATGCACTATATGGATAGCTTTAGAGCACCGTGGGGTCTGAGATGGGCCACTTAGTCCTGTGATACGGCTCTGATTTATTTATTTATTTATTTATTTATTTATTTATTTTTATTTTTTGAGACAGGGTTTCTCTGTGTAAACCTGGCTGTCCTGGAACTCGCTCTGTAAATCAGGCTGGCCTCCAACTCAGAGATCCACCTGCCTCTGCTTCCCAAGTGCTGGGGTTAAAGGCATGCACCACCACCATTGGGTCTGATTTTTGAATCCCAAAGGTTTTACTTTGGGCCAAGGAGGAAGGCTCCTCTCTAAAAATTAGAATATAATAGCAGAAGGTTGCAAAATCCCGAAGTGTCTGCCTTATAGTGAGCATTCCTGCCAACTGCTGTAAGATATTCACAAGGTCAGGCACTACCCACTTGGCAGGCCAGTCCCCCTAGAAGCAGCATGGTGTGGTGGTTACAAGAGGCCTGAGACATCCTGACTCACCCACAGCTATTAGTGAAACTCATGTAGCTTGAGTTTCCTCACTCACAAAATAAGAATAAAATTGCTTATCTTGGAGAGGGGAGATGGCTCCGTCTGTAATGTGCTTGGCATACAGGCAAGAGGACCTGGTTTGGATCTCCAGAACCCATGTAAAAACCCTGTCTCCAGCCCTGGGGAGGCAGGACAGAGGATCCCTTGCCCTCTCTGGCCAGCCAGCCTAGCAACTTCAATGAGCACTGGGTTCACTGAGAGGCCCTATCTCAAAAATAAGGTGCAGTGCAGTCTGGTGAGCTGGTTCAGCAGGCAAGGTGCTTGATGTCCAGCCTGATGATCGGTTAGATCCCCCAGAACCCACCTGGGAGGAGAGGGCTCACTCCTACAAGTTGCCCTCCAATTTCTACACACACCATAGCATGTGTGTGCCAATGCACACACACACTAAATTAGTTAATTAGGAAATAATAAGGTGGAGGTAATTGAAAACGATACTAATGTCTACTTCTTGCTTCTGCACGCACATTCACACATATACATGCGTGTCTCATGCACACATTCACACACACAAATATCTACATATGCAAATAAATCACGAAATTGAAAAAAAAATTCTTCAGCTCTTAAGATTAACAGAAGAATTCACAGGAGAAAAAAGAAGGAGAAGAAGAAGAGAAACATTTTCTTTTCTCTAGTTCCTGGTGGACATGTTTTAAACATTCTATAAATGGTAGCTAGTGTTATTACAGAGAGGTTTTAGGGAAAGGGCTAGCTAGCCTTCAAGAAAAGTAGTAGCCTGGTGTGATGGCACACATTTTTAATCCCAGCCCTTGGGAGGCAAAGACAGGTTGATCCCCAAATTCAAAGCTAGCCTGATCTACAGAGGGAGTTCTAGGACAGCCAGGGCTATACAGAGAAACCCTGTCTCAAAATCCCACCCCACTCCCTGAAAAAAGAAAATTCATCACTCATTAGATATTAGAACATATCAGGAAAACAGGCAGATGGTCTTTGCTTTGGTGTCTTAGCTTGAGGCCCACACAAACCTGCTGCATGGAGAGGAAGGGAAGCAGGTGGGTCTCTATTCCTGAGTCACTTGGGATCCTTCCAGTTTTAGCTCTGGTCCCACACCCTGGGGAACCCCTCATTCCTAGGCATAGCCACATGGCTGGTCACTCCAGAGGCCAAACAGAAATTGATTTGGGAGTAATTACCAGTGCAGAGCCTTCTGGAGTGTTGACTTCTGACTGACCCACTATGTTTCACAGTCCAGACTTCTGGTACAAGGGGCCTAACAAGGGCAATTGTTTTCCCTTTGTCCTCATTAATAACTTTAATTAAAGCCAGGGTTCTCTGGCAGGACAACTTCTACCCAGCATGCCAGGCAAATCCCTTCCCCACTGGGCCCAGCTATCAAGCAGATTTGTGCGGGTGGCAGGAACAGGGCTTTCCAGGCACCTATGTAGAATGTCCAGGTGATGCAGCTGAGACCATCTATAAATGCTCAGTGGTCCTCAGTGGGACAGATGGCCAGTACACAGCTGAGTCTTTCCTGCCCTTGACCCATCTGAAGAGCTGCCAGTGTTGAAGCCCACTCTAGAGCTTGTATCTGGACCCAGTCCTTTGGTCTTGGAAAGACTGGAATTAGCTAATTTAATGAACTAGCCTCATGTACCCAGGTCAAAGGACACAACCTATACTCTTGTGTTATTTCTAGACCTTTGAAGTCACACAGTCTGTCCTGATCTGTGGGAGCTATGGATCAACATCCCTGGGACCCTTGTAATCTTCCCAATGGCCTCCACTGAATTCCAGGCAAGAATGAAGAATGCTGATCAATATCAGTGTACATAATATATTAGTCTGCTTTATCTTACCTATGACCAAATATCTGAAACAAAAACTCAAGTGAATTATGATTCTGGTTCATGGTTTCAGAGGGTTCAGCAGGTTGTGGTTGTTTGGCCCCTTGAGCTTGGCGCCTATGGCAGAGACGTTTCTTCACCTGTGGAGGACAGGAAGCTGACTGTAAAACAAGATGGGCCCAGAGGTAAGAGGTCCCCACAGATCCATTTCCTCCAGCTAGGTCCCACATTCTTCAGCTCCCATAACCTCCCCAAAATAGAGCCAGTAGCTAGGGGTCAAATGTTTAACACATGAGCCTGTGTTAGAGGCCATCCTACAAAGATTAATTGAAAAAAAGTAGTTTCAAAGTGACAACACTCAGGGTCCAGTAAGATGGTTCAGTAGGTAAAGGTGCTTGCCTTTGAAAAAATTAATCTGTTTGGATTTATTTTAAGCACATCTGTATGTCTGTATATGCCTGATGTCCATGGAGGTCAGACGAGGGTATCGGAGCTCCTGGAACTGGAGTTATGGACAGTTGAACTGTCATGTGGGTACTGGGAATGGAGCCTGGGTCCTTTGCAAGAACAACAAATGTTCTTAACTGCTGAGCCATCTCCCCAGCCCTTGCCTGGAAGCCTAATGAACACAGTTCAATCTCTGGGCCCCACAAAGTGGAAGGCAAAACCCAACTCATGTAATTGTCCATAAGATGTCTACACATGTGCTTTGGTATGACTGTGTGAACACACACACACTCAAATAAATAAATGAAAAACTTAGATTACTGGGGCTCAGATGTAGGTAAGTCGGTAGAGTGCTTGCTTGGCATTCATTTAATCTCCACATTGCATAAATCAAGCAGAGGAATGTAAGGTGAATGTTTCTGGCCAGCAGATCCCGAGGTCCTTGAGCCCCAAATAAACACACAAAGACTTATATTAATTATGAAACTGTTGGCCGATGACTAGGGCTTCTTATTGGCTATCTCAGTCTTAATTATTAACCCATAACTACAGATCTTTGTACTTCCACGTGGTCTTGGCTTACTGGAGAATGCTGGACCTGCAATCTCCTTTGCCTGCTACATCGGGACTGTTCTGGTGGGCTCTCTTGCCTACCTCTCCCAGACTTTTCCTCCTCTCCTAGTCCCAACCTATCTTACTGTCTCATTGGCCATTGGTCCAACTGTGTTTTATTCATCAACCAATAAGAGAAACATATATACAGTAAGACTTCCCCTGTCAGAGGAACTTGTAATCCCAGCATATGGAAGGTGGAGGCAGGAAGATCACTGTATGTTTGAGGCCAATCTGATCTACACAGTGAGTTTCAGTCCTTCCAACCCACCAGGATACACAGACCATCTCAGAAAACAAACCAAAAGAAATTGTAATAATTAATTTCAACTTAGTGACTCCTAAGAGTGAGTTCTATATTTCCTGCAGTTCACTCATCATCAAGTAAAACACTGTGAATGAAAAAAATAATAATAAATAAGAGCTGGAGAGACGGCTCAGTGATTAAAAGATTTTACTCCTCCTGTGCAGGGTCCAGGTTTGGTTCTGAGGACACCACAGGTGACTCACAACTGCTTATAACTTCAGTCTCGGGGGATCAGACATGCTCTGACCTCCTCATCTGGCTCTTTGAACATATCCAGTCTTCCCCACAAAGCATTCTTTTTTTATTTTTGGCATTGGTTTTGTTTCTGTGTTTGAGATAGGGTCAGGTTATATAGCCCAAGATGGCCTGGAACTCACTGTGTAAACCAGCGTTGCCTCAAATTTGGTGAGATCCTTTTGCCTCTGCCTCAGTTGGGTGGCTTCTTTGCTTGCTTTGGTGAGAAAGTCTCATTGAGCCATGGCAGGCCTTAAGCACACAGTCCTCTGGCTTCTACCTCCGAGTGTTGTGGTTATAGGCCTTCGTCATATAACCCAGCCTGAGTCTCAGTTTCTGAATGAAGAAAAAAGGGGGACTGTAATAGTTATCTTTGGAGAATGGTGACTAAACGAGGTAACCTGGTGAAGTTCCTGGCGCATAGTAAAGTTCAATACCGATAACAGAGCCAGATGAATTAAGCTTTGAGGCCAACGCTGTATCCAAGTATCCAAGAAGATAAATCAATGAATGAGTGAATGAATGAAGAACACAGAATAAGTGATAAGTAAAATGGACTAATTTCATCCTTACCCGGCTTTATCTGGGCAGCCAGTAAGTGGAGGAACCAAAATTCAAACGGAGGGCTTTCGGAACGACTGCTTTCCCAAGATCTGCCAATAGAGGGCGGCATTATAAACCAGGCAGCTCTGGGTGCTGATTTTACCTCTGTTGCCTGTAAAGCTGTGCAACTTTAGGAATGTGACTCCACTTCTCTGAGCCTCAGTATTCCTCTGTAAACTAATGTAGAATAAAACAAAGTACTTAGAAGAAGAGGCTACCCCGCATTCAGGGCCCAGAACATTGTTTCTATTTGTTTCCTTTTAAAGATGCTTGGCACCGGGCCAACACAGAACTGAGGCAGCAGTCCCTGGCTCTTGCACCACTTTGGCTTTACTCTGTTGCGTAACCCCAGGAAAGCCTTGGCCACTTTAGATTTTTCACTGGAAGTATTTGTCTATATTGACATTTAGAGTTACCAGGGGCAGAGCTGAGAAGATTTTAAAGTCACCATATAAATGATGACGTGTATCAGTGAACAGTGAATACCAAAATCAAGTTAGCAGATGACCGAATGGGGATGTACTTCAGTTGACAGTGTGTTTCCCAGCATGTGAAGCCCTGGTTCAATGGGCATGAAGGCACACAGCTACAGTCTCAGAACTTGGCGGGGCAGAGGCAGGAGGATCAGAAGTTTGAGGCTATCCTTGGCTATATAGTGAGCTCAAGGTCAGCACAGGTCAAGGCTACATGAGACTCTTTCTCAAGAACAACAGCAGTGGCAATAATAACAAATCCTCCCAAGACAGCAAATCATCTTGAGAAGAGAAGTCAGGAGGACCAAGAGTTCGAGGCCAGGCTGAGCTGCACAGTGAATCTCTGTCTCAAAACTTTTAATAGACGTTTGGATTGAAGTTAAAAATTCAAAGTCAACTTACAAAAATAAAATCAGTGTTACCTCTCTATAGCAATCATAATCCGATGGGGGATGCTGTGAATATGTTTCTCTTATTGGTTGGTGAATAAATGTTGATTGGCCAGTAGCCAGGCAGGAAGTATAGGTGGGGCCACCAGGAATGCTGGGAAGAGGTACACAGAGAGGACCAGAGAGACACCATGTAGCTGATGAGGAAGAAAAAGGCCTGTGCTTCACTAGTAAGCCAAGACCATGTGGAGATATAAAGATTAATAGAAATAGGTTAATGATTAAGAGAGAGTTAGCCAATAAGAAGCCTGAGCCATCGGCCAAGCAGTTTATAATTAATATAAGACTCTGTGTGTTTATTTGGGACTAAATAGCTATGGGACCTGGTGGGACAGAAACTCTGTCTTCAATAATTAACCAGAAAAATAGTAAAGAGTAAAAATAGGATATTTGCAATAGTAACAAACAAGTTAAAAGATGTCATCCTACTCTGCTTTCGGTTGCTGTTATAGAGACCATGGCTGGAATGGCTATTTTGGGTGTCAGCTTAATTACATCTGTAATTAACTTAAACCCAAAAGGCTGGGCATATGTGTGAGGTAGAAAACCCATTTTTTAGCTGGGCCACACAGTCTGGTGGCAGTCTATATACTGGACATGGAAGAAGGAAGCCCTTTTTCTTTGTCTGTTTGCCCTCACTCTTGCTGGCAAGTCCATTCTTTAGTAACAGTTTAACTCCTTGGGATTCCCATAGCTGAGACAGCCAGTTTTGTGGACTGAACAACTACTGGATTCTTGGTTCTTCTGTTGGTAGATAGCCATTGTTGGACTAGTTGGACCAGCCTGCAAGCGACTCTACTAAATCCCATATATATTTCCATAAGTTCTGTTCCTCTAGAGAACCCTGACTAATACTAGAACCAGAAGCAACCAAGGAGGAAAGGGATTATTCAGCTTACACATCCCAGTCTGTCATTGAGGGAAGCCAAGGCTGGCTTTCCTACATTAATCAGTCAAGAAAATGCCCCACAGATGTGTCCATAGGTCAATCTGACAGAGGCATTTTCTCAGCTGAGGTTCCCTCTTTCAGATGACCTGAGCTGGACAAAATCTTGACAAAAAACTAACCAGCACAGATACGGAAAATGATTTCACCTTGATGATTGCTAATAAAGGACAGAGGAAAGTTATCCTGATTTGGGAAAACCATTCCATGGTCTCAGAGTAGCTGACTCAACACTGTAAGGATACCAGCATCCCACAGTTCACCTACATATTCCGTGTAGTCCCAACCAAACACAAATTAAGAAAGTACTGATAGCAGGCAGGTTCTTTAGGAAGGCTATTAAAATGGGTGTGGTGGTGCACACATTTAACCCCGGCTCTTGGGGAGCAGAGGTAGGCAGGTCTCTTGTGTATTGGATTAAAGTCTCTTTATTTCCAAGCACAGCCGGGTGAAACACAGGCCAGAGCTAGGTTAAGAACCCAGCCAGCGCAGCCAGAACAAAAAGAGAGCGCGGTCCCCCGTGCCGCCCTTTAAGAAGTCCCTTTTACGTCATCCCGGCTTTCCTTCACCCCGCCCTTATGGGCGAGTCCCCAGGTCCACCTGGTACCTGCCCCAGGACTATTGGGCGGGGCTAGGGTTACTCCCTACACTTGTGAGTTTGAGGCTGGTCAGGACAACATGGTAAGACTCTGTCTCAATTTAAAAAAAAAAAAAAAGCTGGGCGTTGGTGGACTTGGTGGGTTCAAGTACTGGGATTAAAGGTGTGAGCCACCATCTCCTGGCTCTGTTTCTCTTTTAGACCGGTTTAGCCTAGTGTGGTCTTTAACTCACAGAAATTTGCTTGCTTCTATCTCCAAAGTGCTGGGATTGAAGGTGTGTGCCACCACTGCTTGGCATTTATGGCTAAGTAGTGTGGCTAGCTTTGCACTCTGATCTTCAGACAAGCTTTGTTAGATCACAAATAAAATATCTGCCAGGCGTTGGTGGCTCACACCTTTAATCCCAGCACTCAGGAGTCAGAGGCAGGCAGATCTCTGTGAGTCTGAGGCCAGCCTGGTCTCCAGAGCAAGTGCCAGGAGAGGCTCCAAAGCTACACAGAGAAACTCTGTCTCGAAAACCAAATATACATACATACATACATACATACATACATACATACATACATACATACATATCAGCACACACAGAGTTACATATAGTTGTGAGCTGCCATGTGGGTGCTAGGAGTCAAACTTTGATCTTCTGGAAGAGCAGCCAGTGCTCTTAACCTCTGAGCATTGCTGAAGCCATGAAAGATGTTTTAAAAACATGAAACCTCCAAAAACAGTCAAAAATAAGGCCAAGGAAATGGCTCTTGGGTGGTTCATCATGGTTAATGTTTTGTTTTTTGAGACAGGGTTTCTCTGTGTAGCCCTAGCTGTCCTGGAACTAGCTCTTGTAGAGCATGCTGCCTCTGCCTCCTGAGTGCTGGAATCAAAAGTGTGCGCTACCACACATGGTTAATCTTGATGGCCAAAGTGATAGGATCTGGAGTCACCTAGGTGACAAGCTCTGGGCATGCTTGTGAGGATCATCTAGAGCAGGTTAATTGAGATGGGAAAACCCATCCACAGATTTAGCTGAATAAAAAGGAGAAAATGAGCCAAGTGCAAGCATCCAGCTCCCGTGGCTTCCTGACTGAAGAGGAATGTGATCAGCTACCTCAGGCTACCAGCTCCATCCCTTTCCTGTCATGATGAACTCTACCCTAAAACTGTAAGCAGAAACAAACCCTTCCTTCCTCGCTTAAGTTTAGTTTCTCAGTGTGTCTTATGACAGTATCAGGAAAAGTAACTAATATAACCCCTTCAAAAAAACCTTTGATAAATCTGGTTATACAAAAACAGAGAGCTTTGTGTTTGGTAAAGAAAATCAGGGACACAGTGACAAGTAACAGATTGGAAATTTTTTTTTCAAATATCTAAAGAGTGAGAAATTACTGTCTAAAGTACATAAGGAACTCTGTAAACCAACATAAAAAATACAGGAACTGTCGGGCAGCGGTGGTACACACCTTTGATCCCAGCATTCAGGAGACAGAGATCCCAGAGACAGGAGGATCTCTGAGTTCAAGGCCAGCCTGGTCTGCAGAGTGAGTTCCAGGACATCCAGGGGCTACAGAGAGAAATTCTGTCTAAAAAAACCAAAAGCGAACAAACAAAAACAAGGAACTGTGTAATGACCATGGACAGTGGGAAGAGGCATGACAGAGGACATGGTAGAAGGTACAAGGTTAAATCAACCAACGAAAATCATAGAAATATAAATGAAAAGGATGACAGAAAACATCTTTTAATATTTTATTTTGAGTGTATGGGTGTTTGTCTGCAAGCATGTCTGTGTACCACATCCATGTCTGGGACCTGCTGAGGCCAGAAGAGGGCATCAGATACCCTAGAACTGGAATTACAGATGGCTGTGAGCTGCCATGTGGATTGCTGGGAATTGAACCCAGGTTTTCTAGAAAAGCTGTCAGTGCTCTTAACCTCTGAGCCAACTTTCCATCCCAAGAAAACACTCTTTTGATATTATACTAACAAAAATGAAATATATGGATAATAGCCAGGTATGGCTGAAGGAGTGTGGATTTAGAAATTGTCACAAAGAACTAGTGGGAATGTAACTGATGCAACTATTCTGAAGGCCTAATAGTCTGGTGTATATGATCTGGAAATTGCCCCACCTACATATGGGGCTGCTTGTGAGCTCTGGGAGTTGGAAGCAATCAGGTATTCATCACCAGGGGACTGAACTAATGACGTGTTTGTTATACCTGTAACCGTTGGAACAGTAACAGTCCAGACATACACAGCTGAAGATGGCTATCTCTTGTCAAGCAAGAAAATGTAAACAGATAGAAATATGTATAACTGAAAAGCACTTATCCTGCTGGATGGTGGTGGTGCACGCCTTTAATCCCAGCACTCAGGAGGCAGAGGCAGGCAGATGTCTGAGTTCCAGACCAGCCTGGTCTACAAGAACTAGTTCCAGGACAGCCTCCAAAGCCACAAAAAAAAAAAAAAAGAAAAGAAAAAAGAAAGAAAGAAAGAAGGAAAAAAAAGAAAAAGAAAAGCACTTATCCAAAAATGTAGATATTATATAAGAGCAGATATAAAAAAGGATGTACATCCAACATATCAGAATAGATGCAGGTGGAGAAAGAATACAACTGACCAATGAAAAGAAAAGTACATGAAAAGGAACGAATGAATACATGGTTAGGCAGATGGACAGATGGTGGGTGTGTGGATTGATGGAAGAAGGATCTAAGAATGGATGGATGGATGGATGGATGGATGGATGGGTGGATGGATGGATGGGTGGATGGATGGATGGATGGGTGGATGGGTGGATGGGTGGATGGGTGGATGGATGGATGGGTGGATGGGTGGATGGGTGGATGGATGGATGGGTGGATGGGTGGATGGATGGATGGATGGATGGATGGGTGGGGGTGGGTGGGTAGGTGGGTGGATGGGTGGATGGGTAGGTGGGTGGATGAAAGAATGGATGAGTGGATTCAAGCCTGCATGATTGGGTAGATGGGTGAGTGAGTAGTTGGAAGGATGAAAGAATGGATAGACAATTTCTCACAAGAGAAGGACCATATTTCAGGTGACAGGATATGCATCTCAACAGAGTATGATTTTCTTAGTCCTCTGCATTAGAAGTGCCATTCAAAACCCAAACAATCCTTGAAATACTTAAAAATAAACTATAGGAACACTGATGGATTTTCACCACAAAAGCACTTCTATAGTAAATTCTGTTAAAAACATTTTTTTAATGCATAGTCTTATTATTTTTCCCAAATTCTACCTCTGGAATTATAAGTACTACAACACTGGACTGGTGAGATAGCTCAGCATTTAAGAGCCCTGGATATCTTTCAGGGTTCCTGAGTTCAATTCCCAAAACACACATGGCTGCTCACAACCATCTGTTTATAATGGGAGCTGATGCCGTCTTTTGGTGTGCAGGTGGACATTCAGACAAAGCACCCATATACATAAAACACATTAAATAAATAAATATTTAAAAAGCACAACACACAGTTTGCATTTACCTCTTTTATTTATCTATTTATTTAGATTTTGTTCCATTTATTTATTTATGGGGGGGGCTTTGGTCGGATATGGCCAACTTGCCCTGTCCTTACCTAAGAATGGGAGTGTGGATTGAGAAATGGCAGATAGAAAAACTATTGATACTAAAGAAAAGACAGAGACATAGAACAGAGTTGGGAGGGCATTTCAGTGAATACTGGGATCTGCCTCAAGTTTATTGCTCAAAATTCTTATATACCCCAACCAAAAAGGGGAAAATGGCAAAAGACTTCTTTACCATGATACAATGAACAAACAGACTTTCTTCTTTAATCCTCCAAACATTTAGTAATCACACCTTAGACCAAATCTCTTATTATCTAGTTAAGACATCCACACCTTAGACCAAAGATCTTTCAGTAGCCATGCCTTAGACTTTTAGTTCTTAGGACTTTAGCCTTAAAAGAGCAAGGATAGTTTTGAACTCTCTGACCTTAATTCAAAACGAAGTAAAGCTATTTCTATGGGCCCCGACGTGTGTGTGTTTGTGTGTGTGTGTGTGTGTGTGTGTGTGTGTGTGTGTGTGTGTGTGTGTTATGGAAATGCCACAGCATACATGTGGAAATCAGACAATACATAGAGTTAGTTCTTGCCTTCTACCATGTGGTTCCTAGGGTTTGAACTCAGCTTGTTAGGCATGGCAGCAAGCGCTTTTACCTGCTGAACTATCTTGTATTTCCCTCTTCTTCTCCCTGCCCCCACCCCCAAGGGAAAACATAAAGGCAATCCTCCACTGCCACGAATTGTGTGGTTCAGTTTCCTGCATTTGAAAATCACATCCAGATAAGCTTCACCCTGGTAAAACCAACTTTTCGATCATGGTACATCCCCTGCCAGGTAAGTTTTGTATTTGACTCTTCATGAGATTTTTATATAGCCCTGAAAATATTTATTGAGTCTTATTTATACCAGACAACATTTTAGGCACCCAAGATAAAGCAATGAGCAAAACAAAGACCTCCACCCTCAAGACACTTATCCTCAAAAAGAACAATAGTAGATATAATTGACATGTGAGTTGTACAG
The DNA here is from genome assembly GCF_003668045.3 of Cricetulus griseus. Classification (NCBI taxonomy): domain Eukaryota; kingdom Metazoa; phylum Chordata; class Mammalia; order Rodentia; family Cricetidae; genus Cricetulus; species Cricetulus griseus. Next base: position 62,725,471 of record NC_048601.1, read on the forward strand.
TACCACAGACTGTAACTATTCAGAACAGAAAAGTCAAACAGGGCAGGAGGATTCAGAAAGTTGTGGGGTGGTGCTTTACTTTGTAGTAAATGGAGATGGAACTGTGTGCTTCACTGCAAAGGCAATTTAAAGGAAAGAAGCTAAGCTGTAGTGGCATCTTTACATAATGTCATTCACTGATTGGCATGAGATGCAAGATGCCACTACAAGAAGCTAAGCTGTAGTTTCCAGAAAGAAGAATGAGCCGTGCAAAGGCCCTGAAGCAGAGCATGCCAGGAAGGTAGTGAGACTGGCATCCTGTGGAAAACCAGGAAGTAGAGGAGGGGGGCGTGAAACCAGATAAGAGGGATTATGTTTGGGAACAGATCACGTGGGAACTTAGAGCCATTTATCTGGACTTAGGGTTTTTCTCTGAATGAAAAGGAGAGGGCATTGTGGGTTTGGAACGTTTTTTGTTTTGGGACAGGGTCTCATGTAGCTCAGGCTGGCTTTAAACTTACTGTGTAGTTGAGGATAAACTCGAACTTCAACTCTTACTGTCTCCTGAGTGCTAGGATTACAATCACGTACTGACGCACTCAGTTCATTCAGCATGCTAGGTTTATATGATGCTGGGGATCCAACCCAGGGCTTCATGAACGCCAGACAAGCACACTCCTAACTTAGCTGCCTCCCTAGCCCCAGAATCAGCTTTCAACGGGAAAGAAAATGTCTTCAGATGAGGCAGCGGAGGCCATGATACTGATGTTGGCGGTAATGTGCCTATTGTGAGAATCTTTGGACCTGTCTGCCCAGGCTCCTCAGCTGGAAGATGGAAACTCAGAGCTCTGTAGGGATTGGGGTAGAGTGGACTGCAGACAGTTCTCTAGGAAAACGGCAAGCTGGATGGAGAAGGGAAGAACAGTACAACAGTCAGAGATCCACTTCAAGTTCCATTAACTGGAACTGGAAAATACTATTCAATGGCCAGGTGTGGCAGCACAAATTTAGAAGGTGGAGGTCTTGACTTCCAGGCTAGCCTAGGCTATATAATAAGACCTTTTTTGGGCGGGGGAGGGGGGAAATAGCACTGAAAATAGACTTGTAAAGTGGAGATGTTCCTGCTAGCTAATTCCCACGCCACACTTGCCTGGCAGAGGCAGTAAGCCCTTGGTCTTGGACTCTTAGCAACCTTCTAGCCTCTGGGCTCTGTTGCTACCTGCCTCCCTGGAGCAAGTCTGATGAATGAATATCCCGTTCTGTTCAGGCCCAGATGAAATGAATTCTTCTGTCTCCAGCTGCACCACACCCTTTCACTGCCTCCCACTGAGTTCTGGCTTCTGGTCTAGACAAGACAGTTTTTTTTTGTGTGTGTGTGTGCTCATTTGCATAGCAGAGATTATTGATATCAGTCAGATCCCTAGTGAACAAATGCTCAAACCTGTCTCAGGTTCCCAGCTTCAACCCCAGCCCAGCTTCAGTTTCTTCCTAGGCAGTGTCTTCCCTTTCCATGGAGGAGTGTATCCAGCAAAAGTCCCCATGAGTAACACCGATGTCTTGAATCCCACGGAGATGACTCTGTTATGATTGCATAGTTCCTGAGCAACCCAGGGGGAATGAACCTGTGTGACCTCACCACACTAGCGTGTGCACGGCACAATAACAGACAAATGCAAACATTTCTTCAAAAAATATATTAACCTAGGCTGGAGAGATGGCTTAATAATCAAGAATACTTGCTGTTCTTTCAGAGAATTTGAGTTTGTCCCCAGTACCCACATTAGGCAGCTCACAACTATCTGTAACCCCAGTTCCAGGGGATCTGATGCCTTCTCTGGCTTTGTGGGCAAATAAATATACATGGAAAACACACACACACACACATTCATATATATAAAATAAGTAAGACCTTAGTATGTACATATATATATATATATATATATATATATATATGCATCGTGTGTGTGTGTGTGTGTGTGTGTGTGTGTGTGTGTGTGTATGTGTATACACACCAAAATTTTACTCATACACTGTCCCTGGCAGTCCCACTTATCACTGATTTGCTTTGGAGAGTTCGATTTCCTGAGGTTTCATATAAATACAATTATACAATAGGCATGTTTTTGTTATGTGAACTTTCTTCAGCCTAACATTTTTGATTCATCATTTCATTGTGTGCATCTATAAGTCCTTTCCTTTTTATTAATGAGATTTCATTTTATGGATACAGTGAAATTTGCTGTGAAAATACCTGCTCAAGTTATTTCTGTGTTTTGGAGTATTACGAATTGTATTATTCAGAGTTCTCTAGCAAACAGAACTGATAGAATGAAATATATATATATTCATTATATACATTATAATATATAAAAATATATATTAGATTGGCTTACAGGATGTGGTCCAGGTAGGTAGTTCAACAGTGGCTGACTGATGATGGAAAGTGGGAATCCATCAGCTGTTCAGTCCATGAAGCTGGATGTCTCTGTAGTCCCAATTTGATGTTGAAGGTCTGGAGGACTCCTGGAGAGCTGCTGGGTTTCAGTCTATGTGAGAATCACAAAGAATTTGTGATGGAATACCACAGCATCAGGACAGACGAACTTGCCGGCAAGGATGGGAACCAGCACCAAAAATATACTTTCCTTCTTCCATGTCCTTTCATCTGGGCTGCCACCGAGAATACTGCACACATTTAGTATAGATCTTACAGCTTCAAATAATTTGGTCAAGAAAACCATGAGGCTGGAGAGATGACTTGGTGGTTAAGGGCACTGATTGCTTTTTCATAGGACCGGGGTTCAGTTCCCAGCACTCACATGGCAGTGAGTGTCCATAACTGTCCATAATACCAAGATCTGACAGCCTCACACAGACATACATGCAGGCAAAACACCAATGCACATAAAATAAAAATAAATAAATTATTTAAAATAAGAAAACCCTTCACAGGTGGGCCCAACAGCTTCAGATATAGTCAAGTTGACAACCAAGATTTGCCATGACATGAATAAAAACACTTATGAACATGGATGTACAAATCTGTGAGTAGATGTTTCCTTGTGTTTCTCTTATGATAATGCATAAGAATAAACTACTGGCCCAAGAATATGAATACACACACACACACACACACACACACACACACACACACGACACTTTATAAATAATTGACAGTTCTCTGTAGGAGGCATTGAAAATCCTACCTTCTTTTTCTTTTTGTGGGTGTGTTTTTTGTTTTTTGTTTTTCGTTTTGTTTTTGGAGACAGGGTTTCCCCTGCGTAGCCCTGGCTGTCCTGGAACTCATCAGTAGACCACCTGGCCTCAAACTCAGAGATCAGCCTGTTTCTATGAGTGCTGGGATTAAAGACATGCACTACCACTTCCCCACAAGGTATTAGAACTTTTAAAGACTTAAGAACTTTAAAAGGTTGGACTGTGTTTTGTATTCTGATATTAGCATAAGATATGGGGTATGAGGGGAGAAAGGTTATGGTTTAAAAGGCAGTGTGTGGCAGGGTTGGAATCCTTGCAGAGAGGCCCCGGGAAGCCTATGGTGAGGTTGTTAAGATGGAGGCTGTATATGTTAGAGATGCCAGGACTATGAGACATCCACCAGGAAGGGAGGCCTCTGTGGAGTGGAGGCAGCCTAAGAGAAGATGTTTGTTTTAGGCAGCAGAGCTGCAGGTGTGTGGCTACCCAGGGCTTTGGAGCCCAGTTAGTTACATTATAAACCCCAGATGATAGGCATGAAGCTGAGGGATCTGATATTTGCTCTGGTGACTTTAAAACATTTTTAAAAAATTTATTTTATGTTACCTGGTGGTGGTACACACCTTTAATCCCAGAACTTGGGAGGTAGAGGCAGGCAGATCTCTGTGAGTTCGAGGCCAGCCTGTTCCACAGAGTTCTAGGACAGGCTCTAAAGATACACAGAGAAACCCTATCTTAAAAAACAATAATAATAATAATAATAATAATAATAATAATAATAATAATACAATTTATATGTCTGGGTCTTTTGTCCACATGTATGTCTGTGTACCACAGATTGGGCAGAAGAGGGCATCAGATGTCCTGGGACTGAAGTTACAAACAGTTGTAAGCTGTCATGTGGGTGCTGAGAATCAAAACCTGGTCCCCTGGAAGAGCAGCAAGTACTGTTTTCCACTGAGCCATCTCTCTAGCCACACTCAGTGTCCCTCTGTCCCCTTTTTAAGGGAGTTTCACTACATAGGCCTGGCTCACCTGGAACTATGTAGATCAGGCTGGCCTTGAACCCATAGAAATCCACCTGCCTCTGTCTCCCAAGTCTTGGACTAAAGGCATACACCAGACCTAGTCTGAGAGAACCTTTGATACCAGAAATGAGCATTTATATAAAAAAATGGACACAAAGACCAATATGTATCCTGTGGCCTGAAGATATGAAGAGTACAGTGGCAATGTATAGGCTCAGACAGCAATTTGTTAAAGATATTTCCACGACCAATGAACACATGAGAGACAAATATTTGGAAATTAAGACAGGCCTGAGAAGTTAGATTATTTGGGCATTAAATGCACACTTAAAAAGAAATAAAAAAAAAAGAGGAAGACAAACAACCTTACTACTTTATTCATGCCTAATGAAACTTGCCCAGTTAATCCCTCCAAGGAGTCCCATTCATTCCTAACGCCTCCCATCCAGCTGTATTAATTATTTGGTTTTGGTTGTTGATTTTTCTTTTTCTTTTTCTTTCTTTCTTTTTTTTGGGGGGGGGTTCAAGACAGGGTTACAGGGTTTCTCTTTGTAGCTTGGGAGCCTATCCTGGCACTCTCTCTGGAGACCAGGCTGGCCTCAAACTCACAGAGATCCGCCTGCCTCTGCATGGTTGTTGATTTCTCAAGACAGGGTTTTTCTGTGTAACAGCTCTGGCTGTGCTGGAACTCACTTTGTAGATCAGGTTGGCCTTGAACTCACAGAAATCCGACTGCCTCTGTCTCCCAAGTGCTGGGATTTATCCCTACTGTTTCATTTTTATAATAACAAATCAAATAACAAATATATTTCCTTTTTTGTTTATTTGTTTAAGTTAAACCACAAACAGGCACAACCAAGCATCATGTCTCACGTTTATTCCTGTGAGCTCATCCTCCAAACGCTGACCACTGGCGAAGCTGGCCTTAGCGACGTCTGAGGTAAGGCGGGGACTAAGAAATCAGCGTGGGCGGGAGCCCCCAGGTCTTGGCTCCTAAACTTCAGTCTTCCATGCTGCGCGTAAGGCTAGAGAAGGATTCTCCCTTCTTTCTCCATAACCACTGCTGTGCAACTGCTGTGACAAGTCGGGGTTCTGGGCCATCTGACCCAGACACGCCCATTTCCCCCTTAGGTTGGCAGAACAAGAATGGAGGGCAGAAGGATCTAGCTCTGCCGGTGACTTTGGCAAACCACAAGGGCTCCAGATACACCCAGTCCCATTGGTGGTGACTCTAGAAGCCAAGTAGGAAGGTGATAGATAAGTCCCGAGTAACAGCACCCATCGCCTCTCCCTCCCAGAAAGGAAGTTGTAGCTTGGCCTGGCTGTCAGAGTTCCCGAGGGGCTTCCCCCTGACCCAGACACCCCCAGGCGCTCCTGAAACACCTGGGGGACAGAGATTCTGCAAGCCAGGTTGGGGCCCTCCCAGGTGCAAAACCGGTAATCGGGCGGGCCTGGGGGTAGGGGGCAGGCGGCAGCTGCGAATCGCGGGCAAGGCGGCGGGGCGGGAGCAGCTGGATCCCGGGAAACTTGGCGGGCGCTGCGGGCCTGGGGGGGGGGGGAGGGCGGTGACATCAAAGGCCCCGACTCTCCAGAGCACAGAGGGGGAAGGGACGGCGCAGATCCCCGCATTTCTGGATCTATGATTTAAAAAAGAAGAAAAAATGTTGCTCTCCTAAAGACCCTGGTCGCAGCTGCAGACTCGGCATCCTCCGCTGCTCTGGGGAGGCTGCGGGGTGTCTATGGCAACAGGTGCGGGCTGCCCCAAAGCACTCCTGTCCTCGGCACCTGGAGACAGAAGGTGTTCGAGAGGGATAAACAGTAAGGACGAGGACCTGGTAGACCGTGATTATTTAGATGCAAATATCCACAAAAACTTTGGTACCCAGGGTGCAAAGGTTTCCAGGATGAAGTTCTGAGAACTCATTCCTACTTGGAAAGTTCTGGAACTTCTCGCCCCACCCCAAAGTGGAGGCCTTAAATGGTGGTAAACACCTGCTTTCTGTGGGCAGGGTTATGCGCTTCTGGGAATGTCCCTGCTTCTGCCTGTGGTGACCATAGGAGATGGGGAGCAGTAAGGCCATAGGGTGGATGATGGGGTTGGGGTTGGGGTTGTAGCTGTTCCTGAGGTGAACGAACAAAAGTGAGGATGGTGGTAAAAGAACAAGATAAAATGCCTGGCAGGGCGGTCCCACACTTGTAACCCCAGCTCTTAAGAGGCTGAGTCAGGAATGATGATACCCTGTTTCCAAAACCCTAAAAAGAAAAAAGAAAGAGGGATGGGAGGCAAGAGGAGGAGGAGATAGAGGAGGAAAGTAGGGAGAGGAGGAAGACAAGTGGGGAGGAGGGAGAGGAGGGAGAGGAGAGAGAAAAGGACTCTGGCAACTCAGAGAACTATCAGTAGGAGCACGTCCATTGCTAGGTCAGCGCAGGGGTGAGTTCTCAAATTGAAAGGGATTTAAAACAATAGATCTCACAGTGCACCCCTGAGCCAGCCCCAGGTCTTTCTCTGGGAACTCTTTAGAAATGCCACCTACAGAACCAGAAACTGGGAGTGGGCCCAACCACAGGCAATCCTGAGGCCAGGCGGCTTCAGTTTGAGAAGCTTTAGTGTAAAGGAAGGGCCCCTGGCTTAGGGGAGGGAAAACTGGCTCCTTCCATTTTTCCCATCAGTGAAAGGAAAGGTGGGACTAGGTCTGTGGACACACTGGGGGGCCAAGGGAGGCGACATCACAGCTGAAGGTTAGCCCTTTGCACTGATTTTTCCCAGGGAAGCTGAAATCTTAGAAGTTTCCTGTGACAGCGACTAACTAAACATATGCACTGTTTGCATCCTCAGGGCAGCTTGGATTTATGGTGTTGTGTCCTCAATATTTCCTGAGTTCCAATATTTTTTATCCTGGACTAGTGCAGGGTCCATGTGCGTAGACCCACAGTAAAATAGTTTGGCTTCCCAGGAAATATTATTTGCAGAGAAAGCTTTATAGAACCCCTCATAGCCACACAAAAATATTATTGTTCCTTTTTCTCCCTCTCTGTCACTTTCTCATCTTCCTAATAAGGGAGCCCCATTGTTCTCATTATAATTTAGACCTAAAAAATGCTGACCCACAGACACGTTAAGCAACCTGCTCAAAGCCATCTACCTAACCACAGCTTCCTTGTCAAAGCCCACTCTGAAACACAGCTAGTGTTTATCAGGCTTTTTCCCTAAACGGCAGGCATTGTTCTCAGGGCTGTACATGCCTTAACCCTTTACATTCTACAGCCATCTATGAAATGGCTTCATGGATCATCTTGTTTTTACAAATGATGAAACAGAGGGCCCAGAGAAGTTTACAAAAAAAAAAAAAAAAGTTCCCAAGGTCAGCCAGTGCACTTGCAGTAAGCAGAAGAGCATGGTACTTCACCCCACCCCTCCACCAAGTGATAGGCCTCATCCTTTTTCACATAGATGTCATGGCTAGGAATATAGACATAAAGGGTCTTGTGGTGACGTTGCCAAGCTGAGCTGGTCCTATGCACAGGAAGTTGTGACCCAGCCAGGTCAGTACCCCTCTACCCCCACCCCCAACAAACCCGCTAATGTAGCCAGTCAGGCTTAAGGTGTCACAGAGTTTGACAGCTTTAACAAAGGAGGTGTCATCCGGAGAAGATGAAAGAGCAAAGCTGTTTATTTGAAGATTAGGGACTTAAGAAATGTGTGTAGCTCTGCAGGCAGCTCTTCTGCGTCTTCTCCTCTGTGTTCCCGACAGTGTTCTTAGGGCTTTAAGGGTAAGAATGCCCCCTAATCCAGTTTAATGTTACAAGGCTTTCCAGGGAGCAAGATGCCCCCTCCTCCCAGCTCAGTTGGGAAGTGCTCCCAATGGACAAGGCACACATCACAGGAGTCTGGAGACCTGGGTCTTGGTCCTACTCTGAGAAGAGAGAAGATCATTTTACATTTCCAGATCCAATGCTTTCTCTCCCTGGGGTTGGGTAGGATTACTCTTGTACACACATCTGATTGAAGAATTAGGTCATCCTAAGTGTTGGATACTTAATTTTCAGTGTGCATTATTTCAATCAAAATGTTTTACTTAGTACTTTCCCCTACTGGGTTCTTTTCTAAACTTTGCTTTGTTGTTATTATTCTATTATTATTATTATTTATTATCGTGTGTGTGTGTGTGTGTGTGTGTGTGTGTGTGTGAGAGAGAGAGAGAGAGAGAGAGAGAGAGAGAGAGAGAGAGACATGTGTGAGTAGACATACACCATTTCATGTTTATGGAGGTCAGAGAACAACTTTGCAAAGTCCATTTTCTCTTTCTACCTTTACATGGGATCTGGGGATTGGATTTAGATTATCAAGCTCAATTCACAAGATCTGTCTTGACACCCCTCCCACCCTACACCCTGTTTTAAGATTTATTTTATTTTGCCAGGCAGTGGTGGTGCATGCAATTAATCCCAGCACTTGGGAGGCAGAGGCAGATGGATCTCTGAGTTCAAGGCCAGCCTGGTCTACAGAGTGAGTTCCAGGACAGCCAGAGCTGTTACACAGAGAAACTTGTCTCAAAAAACCAAAAGCAAGCAAGCAAGCAAACAAAAAAAAATTATTATTATTTTAAATTATCTCTGTGTATGCCTTTCTTATCTTTTTTGAGACAGGGTTTCTCTGTGTAGCCCTGACTGTCCTAGAACTCCCTCTGTAGACCAGGCTGGCCTCGGACTCAGAGATCCTCCTACCTCTGCTAGGATCAAAGGCATGCACCACCACCGCCTGGACAACTTCATTCTTCTTTATGAAAAAAAAAATCCATTGTGTATGTGAACATTTTTCCTTATCCATTGATCCTGGTTAATTTTTGTTGTTGTTGTTTTTGATGTTGTTAATTTGGCTCAAGCTAGGGTCATCTGAGAGACAGAACCTCAAGTGAGAAAAATCCCTCTGTAAGACTGGTCTGTGGGCAAGTCTGTGGAGTATTGTATTGATTAATGATTGTCATGGGATGGCCCAGCATTCTGTGGGTGTTGCCATCGCTGGGTAGGTGGTCTGGAATGCATAAGGAAGCAGGCGGGACAAGCTATGAGAAGCAAGCCAGTAAGCAGCTGTCTTCCACGGCTCCCATTTCCTGACTCCAGACTCAGGTCTTGAGTTCCTGCCCTGACTTTCTTTGAGGATGGACTGTGATTGTGAAACTGTAAACTGAAATAGACCCTTGCTCTCCGAGTTCCTTTGGTCATGGTGTCTTCTCACAGGTCATGGTGTCTTCTCACAGGTCATGGTGTCTTCTCACAGCAATAGGAACACAACGAAGGCAGCCTTCCTCTGCTAATGGACATCTGCATTGCTTCTGCCACCAACTTAGTGTGAATATTGCTGCATCAAACAGTGATGCGCGAGCATTTCGAGTGTGTTGACCTGAAGTCCTGGTTAGCACCCACGAGACCCACAAGACTATCAGTTTCTGCTGTGTCACTGCCCACTGTCTGCAAGACATTCTGTGGTAATACCTGATTCCGACCAGGACCCAGTGATACAAAGAGCTAGTCAGAGCAAGGAGAGCCACCTGTCAGAATTTGTGACATAGTTTTACATCTTTCCACCCTGTGAATCTCACTAGCCCATAGAGGAAGAGAGCACCGGGCCACACTATTTAGAGGGAAGAGATAATAATATTATTGCTAGTTCAAGAACTCTGTCTTCCCCTAGAGCTTCAGTTCTCAGCCTGTGAGTCTCAACGACCCTTTCACAGGGGTCACCTAAGACTATTGGGAAACAGAGATTTACATTACAATCCATAACAGTAGCAGAATCACAGTTATGAAGTAGCAATGAAAATAATGTTATGTTTGGGGTCATCACAGGATGAGGAACTGTATTAAAGGGTCGCTGCATTAGGAAGGGTGAGAACACTGCCCTAGAGCATGTCGTGCTCAAAACCTCAGAGGAGCAGTGAAACAGCCAGGATCCTAATCACAGATCAGATCCCCATTTATTTTCATGGCAGTGGTAGGAAGCCAAAGCTTTCATTTTCCCTGTTTTTGTGGAGGACAAAATGTACAAGGCTCAGCAGTGCCCAGTGCAACCTGCCTGGTCAGTGCTAGAGCTGGCATTTGGACCACCAGGTAGAACACAGCTCCGATCTTACCGTGTATTCTGTACTTATCTGAGTTACATCAGCAGCTGCAGCTGAGATGCCAGGCTCAGCATTCTGGCTCCAGACCTTGTACTCTTGTGTTACTTGCTGGATCTTACTGTCTTCCCACTCACAAGGACCATTTCCTTGGGAGCCTGTGGTTTGTTTCTCCAGGACTCCCTCCATGTCCTCATGCTCAACACATGATTGACAGCCAAAGCATGAGGAATGTGAGTGTACAGCCAGCTCGAGATGCCAGCATTCAGGAAGAGGAGCAAGTGGATCTCAAATTGAAGGCCAGCCTGGCCTGCATAGTCAGGCTCTGTTTTTTAAAAGTAGGAGGGAGGGATCCAAAACCACAATTCGAACAAACTGAGAATGACAGATGCATGGACATTTTTGGCTATGCTAAAGTGTAAAGCCCACTGCACTCCCAGACAAGTAGGTTCTACTGTGCCCAGAATTTCACCCTCCTGTAAAGGAAGCTTTAACATTGGACTCTAAAGTCAGGTTGAGGCGTCAGACTGCTTGGGGTTCCTTCCTTCCTTCCTTCCTTCCTTCCTTCCTTCCTTCCTTCCTTCCTTCTTTCCTTCCTTCCTTCCCCCCTCTTTCTTTCTTTCTTTCTTTCTTTCTTTCTTTCTTTCTTTCTTTCTTTCTTTCTCTCCTTATTGAGACAGGATATCATGTAGCCAAGGCTGGCCTCAAACTCTATTTAGGCTAGTCTTGAACTCCTGATTTTCCTGCCTGTAATCCCAAGTGCCGGGATTACAGGTGTGTATAGTATTGCCACAATCAGGTGGACAGGGTTTGTATTCAAAGAAATTTCACTAGCCCACTTCAGATTTGTTGGATTTTTATTCTCAGGTGTGAGGCTTGGGGCATCTACATTTTGTTTGTTTCACTAATTAGTATGTGTTTGGTTGTTTATTTTTGTTGTTGTTGGAGACAAGGTCTATATCTTCCAGACTGGCCTGTAACTCATAATCCTCCTGCTCTGCCTTCCAAATGCTGGGGTTATAGACACATGGCATCACACATGGCTTCACTAAGTTTTAAATTAGCTTTCAGAGCCCCCCCAACCTGGTCATAGTCTTTTTTCCTTCCTCCTATGGGCCTAATCTATAGCTTGTTCTAATGCCTCCTGCCTGCTATTCCAAATCCCTTCTAGTTTTTTCTAGCCTTGGTATTTCCTCTATTCATCTTGTTCTCCCTACTCCGGGGCTGATCCTCCTACTGTTCTGATACTTGAGCAGTCAAATTTCTAACCTGCCACTATATTAATAGTTTCACAACTCATTCTGGTCTCCCCATCTCCTACAGACCCTTCTCGGGTTAGATTTGTGGATCTCAGAGAAAATTAATTCAACTGAAAAGGAGAAAGGTTTGTGGAGGAAATATCCTCAAGGTGCAAGGACAAACAAACAAGCAAACAAACAAAACACCAAAATAAACAGATTTTTAAAAGGTAAGTCAAGGAAATCTGGTCTTTCAAACTTTTTGTTGGTTTGTTTCCCTTTCCTTCTGGGTGTCACTATGAATGAAGCCTTGTCTGGCATGGAACCTGCTTATATCAACCAGCTTAGCCTTAAACTTCCAGCCATCATCCTGTTTCCTGCTTCTGCCTCCCAAGTATAAGGATTACAAGTGTGTCCCCCATACCTGGCTTTCAACTTTTTAATTGACTAAGTGTGCTAGGGTCCCTGCCAGCAATGGTGTGCACAGATAGGTGGTGCTGACAGGTGGCAGGGGTCGTGGGAGCTGATGTCCACATTCTTTGGCAACTGGCAACTTTGGAAACTAGACAACTATCTGGTTTCCCTTTAAAAAACAAAAACCTGCCTTAAAACCATCTACCTGTAACTCTGTCTAATTTGGAAGATCATTTTATGCATCCACTATATCATAAGAACATTTGAAAACTCTTGTGTAGGATGCAAGGAGAAATATGTGTAATTTTAGAAGGAAGACCACCAGAGATTTAACATGGAGGCTGCTCACACTGGTGTCCAGATCAGTGAGGCCCAAACTGCAATCTGAGAGCCCTAGGAACTCTTCCACAAAGCAAATGCTGAAGACCTAGTGTGTGGGGGATGCAGATTGGGTGCTAAAGATGCACATAGGGACCAATAAAAAGATCCTGGCCCTAAGAGAGCTGGGGATGGTTCTGGGAAGTTAAAGACAGCCAGAATCCTGAGCATTTAGCCTTTGAATTCATGGAGAACTGGTGCTGCTGCTGCTGCTAGAACCCTAAGAGAGAAGAACTGGGATGGAGATGAAACTCAGTGGCAGAGCTCCTGCCTACACTACATGGGGACCTGGATTGGATCCAGAGGTGAGGGGGTGTTGGGCATAGAATGCCCATAGGTCTGGAGGGCAGGATCTCTATGTCCTACATCACCCTAGGACCAACTTTGAAAAGAAGGGGTTTTTGGAGGATGGGGATGTATCTCAGTTTGTAGAGTCTCGAGGAAACAAAGTGTATTTACATTTCATGTGTGCCCCCAAGTGCTATTCACACTGTCTCAGTCAGGGTTTTTATTGCTGCAAGGAAACACCGTGACCAGAAAGCCAGTTAAATAGGAAAGGGTTTATTTGGCTTACACTTCCTCGTCACTCACTGTTCATCATGGAAGGAAGTCAGGACAGAAACTCAAACATGGCAGGGTCCTGGAGACAGGAGCTACTGCAGAGACCACAGAGGGGAGCTGCTTACTGACTTGCTCTCCATGGCTTGCTCAGCCTGCTTTCTTATAGAACCCAGGACCATCAGCCCAGGAATGGCACCAACGCAATGGGCTGGCCCTCTCCCACCAGTCACTAATTAAGAAAATGCCTTACAGCTGGCTTTTATGGAGGTGTTTCCATCAGATAACCTGAGGTTGAGTCAAACTGACATAAGACTGGCCAGCACAAGCTGGGTGGTGCTAGTGCAAGCCTTAAATCCCAGCACTTGGGAGACAAAGACAGGTGGATCTCTGAGTTTGAGGCCAGCCTGGTCTACATAGTGAGTTCCAGGACAGCCAGGGCTACACGGTGAAACCCCGTCTTGAAAAGAAGAAGAAGGAGAAGGAAGGAAGAACAAGAAGAGGAAGAAGAAGACAGACAAGCCAACACTGTTTATCTTTTAATAGTTGAAGGGCATTGGGAATCTACTCCCTTCCTTCCTTCCTTCCTTCCTTCCTTCCTTCCTTCCTTCCTTCCTTCCTTCTTTCCTTCCTTCCTTCCTTTATTTATTTAGAGCCAATGTCTAATGTATCCCATTCACTATGGGATGAGCCTCAAATTCACTATGTAGCAGGGGATCGTCTCTACCTTGGCAATTCTTTGATTATAGGCATGCACCACCATAAACTAGGGTTCATATGGTGCTGGTGATGGAACCCATGGCCTTGTGCAGGCTAAGCAAACACTCTACTAATTGATCTGCCAATCCCTAGTCTATACTTGCATTTCTTAATTGGTGAAATAAATATGGATATATCTATTTTGCTACATTATCAGATGATTTGGTTATCTTAGATATATCAAATTAAGCTGCCTTAGTGAAGGGCCTGGCATTTGAACATGCAGTGAAAAGAGTCATTCAGTTATTCAGTCATATAGACAATTCTATCACCAACTTTAAAAAAGAAAAGAAAAAATGTCCTACTACCTATTTGGTTTGGATTTGCAATGGAGTCAACACTGGACAGTGATTTTATCCCAGTATGACATTTTGACAAAGCATGGCAAAGCAAGAAGAGAGGGAAAGAGAGAGGCAGAGAAGGGATGAGTGGGGGGGGGCAGTGGGGAGGAGGGACTCTGTCAGGCACTGGAAGAGGGGGTGGGAGGGAATGCTGGATGTTTGCTTTGACAAGCCATTCAGAGCCCACACAAAGGGAAGCAAGGTGGAGCAGATAATTATTTAGATAGCATCTGCTTAATCAGTCCCAAACGGCACTCAATTACCAGGGAATTAGAAATTCTTAATTATTGGTGTGGAATTTCAAAAGGAGAGCCTAGGAAGTATGCAAATGCTCCCAAGGGGTGCCCAGGTGGGACCCAGGCGTGCCAGGCTGCTGCTGTTCACTCACCTGGAGAGGTGCTGTGCCTGTTTTTAGAAAGCAGTCAGGGACGATTATGCATGCGTGTGTGGGGAGCAGCTGGAGACCCAAGAGACACAAGGGCATGCTACTGTGCCCGGAGCCATATCCGAGTAGCTGTGTTTTATCTGTGGCAAGACAGACAGATAGGTGTGTGTGTGTGTGTGTGTGTGTGTGTGTGAGAGAGAGAGAGAGAGAGAGAGAGAGAGAGAGAGAGAGAGAGGAGGTAAATTAGTTAAAGCTTCTATAATTCATTTGTTCAATATAAATCATGTTTGGGGGTGGGGGCAGGAGAGGAGAGGGAAGGGAAGGGCAAACCACAATCGTTTGCTGAATGAATGAATGAATGAATGAATGAATGAATGGGGACACTTTTACTAATTTACCTCATCCTCCTTCCTTTCCATTTTATGAAACAGATAAAATAAGATGGAAGTGGTAAAGGAGACACCAGTTACAACGTAGAAACTCAGTGATATGTAGGTTTGGCCAGACATGGTGCAATACTTGCTGGAGCCCAAACAGCTGAGTGGAGCTGAGTGCCATCGAGAAGCCTGGTTCTGCCATCTGGATTAGTCCTCTTCCTTTTCCTCCTCCTCTCCTTCCTTTTAGATTGGTTTTATTGTGTGTGTGTGTGTGTGTGTGTGTGTGTGTGTGTGTGTGTGTGTAAGTGTTCAAGGATGGATATGTGTGCATGAGTTCAGGTACCCTTGGACTTTAGAAGTGAGCTTTGGAAACCCTGACTGGAGTTACAGTTGAGAGCTAACCAACATGAGTTCTGGGATCCAAACTCAGGTCTTTTGGAAGACCAGACTGCACTCTGCTGTTGAGATGTCTCTGGATTCCCGTCCCTCCCTCTTTCTTTCTTTCTCTCTCCCCTTCCTCCCTTTTGATTTATTATGTGGTGTTCTGCCTGCATGTATACCTATGCACCAGAAGAGGGCACCAGATCTCATTACAGATGGTTGTGAGCCACCATGTGGTTGCTGGGATTGAATTTAGGTCCTCTGGAAGAGCAGCCAGTACTCTTAACCTCTGAGCCATCTCTCCAGTCTCTGGATTTCTAACCACTATGCAGCACCCCCTTCAGTTCAGCATCTGAGAAACCACTGTCCCTACATCAGGCAAGCATGGAAGAGGATGTGGCATTGTGGAGTAGCTCAAATGTACAGTAGATGCCCATAGGGCCGCCTGCGGGGTCTGTCCCTGGCAGCTGGCTGTGGTATAGTTTTTGGCTTGTCTGCTCCATCCCAGCCTCCCCTTGACTTGTCCCCTGGAGTCTGCTCTGTACTATTCTCTACTCTCCCAAATGAAACTTTAAGAAATGTTTTGTTTTCCAGACAGGGCCTTGCTACATTAGCCCAGGCTGCCCTCCCTCCTCATCCTCCGGCCTCTGCCTTCCCAGAACTGAGATTACAAGGGTGAGCCATCATGTCCAGCCCAGGTATAACTTCTTCGGAGAGTCGAAGAATGTAACACATCCATTTTGGGTGACATCTTCCTAGTGAGCCAAATTCCTCTCCATGACACCCTCCCCAATTTACAGGGTGATTCCATACCAGAGCCATCTGGTCCCATGAATATCCAGATGTACAAGCAATTTGCACCAGATGTCCCGTGCAATTGTCTTGCCAGCAAGAACAACACAGGATATTCGGATCCTTCTGCAGTAAAGCTTTAATGCCTCTTGAGAGGAAGAGCATAAGCTTACAAAAGTGGAGACCCCGAGCCAAGAATCCTGTCCCCTAATAAAGGCTGGCAACCGCCACCTGGGACGTGTCACCCTATGATTGGCTGCAGCTCATCGGACCATATGATGCCACGGAAGAGGCAGAGATCAAGGAATGGAAAGTTACCCAGTGCCTGCGTGCATTAACTTTACATTCAGTGCCTGCCGGATGCAGGCGCCATCTTGTAATGGAGAATGCAGGGACGGCTCCCTACACACTTCAAAGCTAACCCAATGGGGTACTTCTTGAATGACCAAATAGAACCCGAAGTAAGAATTGTAGGCTCTTTTGAGATGTAATATTAAGGACAGATTGCTTCCCATGTACTTCCCATGGACTAGCCCTGCAGCGTGCAAGGGAGTGAAATTACAGTAGGTTCTGAGTTGTTCTTGCAAGGCATTCCTGATGGCTCAGTGGTTAAGAGTCCTTGCTGCTCTTGCAGAGGACCCTGATTTGGCTCCCAGCGCTCACATACTACCTCACAACTGCCTCTAACTGCAGTTCAATGGCGTTCAACACCTTCTATCCCACAGGCTCCGGTTCGCATGTGTATAAGCTCAGGCACACACACGGATGTGTAAAGCAGTTCTCAACCTTCCTAAAGCTGCAACCCTTCAATGCAGTTCCTCATGTTGTGCTGACCCCCAACCATAAAATTATTTTCATTGCTACTTCATAACTGTGATTTTGTACTGTTATGAACTGTAATGTAAATATCTGTGTTTTCTGATGGTCTTAGGCGACCTCTGTGAGAAACACTGATGCAAAGTAAATAAATAAACATTATAAAAAAAGATTACTAGCCAGGTGTTGGTGGTGCATGCCTTTAATCCCAGCACTTGGGAGGCAGAGGCAGGCAGATTTCTGAGTTCAAGGCTAGCCTGGTCTACAGAGCGAGTTACAGGACAACTAGGGATACATGGAGAAACATGAAAGAAAGAAAGAAAGAAAGAAAGAAAGAAAGAAAGAAAGAAAGAAAGGGACGGACTACTCAAGTTAAATAATTCTCAGTTAAATTTACTTTGTGTGTGCGTGTGTGCATGTGCATATGTGTTTAATTGTGAATTTTGCCCTAACGGGCAGCATGATGGACTTGGTTTACACAGGAGACTGGAAGGTTCTGCCCTCATTCGTTGTTGGACATTGGGTTTATCAGCTCTCTGAGCTTCATTATCACAACTTGCAAGACACAAGAGTTAGAGGAGAATGTGTTTTATTTTGCTTTTTGTTTTTTGAGACAGGCTCTCAATATGTATCTCTGGCTGTCTTAGAACTTACTACATACACCAGGGTGACCTCAAATTCAGAGAGATTTGGCTGCCTCTGCCTCCTGGGATTAAAGGTGTGTGGCATTATGGCTGGAGGAGCTGCTTTAACCTGGGGCATAATTTAGGACCTGCAGGTGGTGTGGGCCTGGAGGACTACCTCCTTACTGGCCTCCTAAGAGCATCTCCTCTCAGACCCTAAGTGACTCCCGTTTTACCCCAGTTGCTACCTTGAGGTAGCCACCCTGAGAATCACTTCTGCCTCTCTGTTGAAGTTTCAACACTTCTTTTCCCTTCTCACCCCGCCTTGTTCTGGGGGCCAAAGCCACAAGCAAAGTAAGCATGTCCAGACCTTGCTTCTCCCAGCAGCCAGGCTGGCTGTTCTCAGAGGCAAGCCTATCCTGACCCAGACTTCCAGCCCAGTGCTTATCTGCAGACAGCTTTGTCCCCCTAGGCCCAACACGAGACTCAGTTTCAACACAGCCAACAGATTGCAGTCTCGGTGGCCAGCCCCAGGCATTGCCTCTAGCACCTTGCTCATCCCTCTCAGACTTGGCTCATTGTCTCCAGGGACCTGCTTCCCTCCACAGCTTCTCCTGTCCCTGGCAGGAACTGTGGCAGCAGCATCTGTGAGGGGATTGCACAAGCCTCCTCTGGCAGGCCAGTGACTGCATTTATTTATTATTTTCCTGCTGATTTATTGGCTGGTAGAGCCCAGCTTTCGGTGAGAAAGTTTTGGAAGTTACAGATACTGGTACCCTCCACACCCCAGGGAGAGCAGTAGAGACATGGAAGGCCATGGGGTAGTCTGGGGATGCAGTTTAGTCAAGCGCTTGCCTAGCACGCACAAAGTCCCAAGTTCAATTCCCCAGAACTGAATAAGCCAGGCATGGTGCTGCACACCTCTAATCCTAGTCGCCAGGAGGTGGAGGCAGGAGGATCAGAAGATGAAGGTTGTCTTGGCTACATAGTGAATTCAAGGCCTTCCTGCTGTACTGGGGCGGGGGACAGGGGTATATGGATACTGACACTATATGTCAGTACCAACCCTCAGCATCCAGGTCCTCTTTGGGGGGTTAGGGAGGACTCTGCCTATGACTGCAGAGAGAAAATTCAATTGAGGGACATTAGAGAGAATACCATGAGCAAGCTCTTCTCACTGCCATGGGCTGAAGAAGTATAAGTTCCCATCTAAGACACTGTACAGAGTTCACATCCTGCTAACTGATCTTCATGGACAGTTGGTTCTCTAGTTACAGGTCTAGGAAACAGGGGTGCCAGTTATAATACAGGGCCACCTTTCATTCCTGCCATTATTTTAGGTGCTTGTATCCTCCCTAACTCTCCATGTCCCCCTCCCCCCCATTGGAGGTGTTATTGTTCCCAGTTGATGCACATGACCTTAATAGAAGCTAAAATCAACAAGACAGCAGCAAGCAAGCCAGCTGTAACCGCCCAAACCTGGCACACAATGCCTTAGGCCTCTGTGAAGTTAAGGCTCAATTCTTCCTATTCACTGCTCTAAGCTGTTGCCTACATCTTTTGTTTTGTTTTTAGATTTATTTATTTTATTTCACGTGTATGGGTGTTTTCCCTGGATGTGTGTGTGCCTGGTGCCCATGGAGGTCAGAAGAGTATACTGGATCCCCTGGAAGTGGAGTTATGGATGTTTGTGAGCCACCATGTGGGTACTGGGACCAGAACCCTGGTCCTCTACACAAACAGTATATGCTTTTAAGGGGCGGAGTCATCTCTCCAGCCCCTTGCTCTGATTTTGACACAGGCTTTCCTGTAACCCAAGCTAGCCTCCAACTTCTGACCTTGAATCCTGACCCTCCTGCCTCCTTTACCTACCAAGCTTTTACAAGTATGATCTACCATGGCTGGATTATTGCCTAGACTTTCTTCATATCCAAGCCCGTCATCTTCATCCTTATCCCTTTTTGATGTCCATCCGACGTCCTACTACTTGCCCGCTAGGGCTGCCTGCTTAATCACTTGCTCTCAGTCATGCCATATTGTCTATTGTTCCGTAACTCCTATCACTGTGCGTTATCTCCCTAAAGAATCAACCCAACTAGGAATCCTATCCTTTATTTCTTTTGGAGCCTGTCTGGCACTAATTCCTGGCACAGTGCTGATCACAAAGTTGGATTTAATAAATGTGTGCCTGATGAAGACAGATAACATATTGTCAATAGATAAAAGGAAACGAGAGATAAGACAACTGTTTCAATCCCACAGAGAGACAGGCTTGCTTGCAGTAGCGGCCCCAGCTCCCCTTCCATTCCTGGTCCCCTGCCTGGGGCTCATGAGACCAGTTCTAATCAGTGGTCTGTAAGCACAGTAACAAGTAAGCTCCTTTTTCCTCTGGTGGTTTGAATGAGAATGCCCCCCATACGCTTAGATATTTGAGTCCTTGGTCCTCAGTTGATTGTGCTATTTGGTAGGTTTAGGAGGTGTGGTCTTGCTGGGCACGTGCATCACTGGGGTTGGCTTCAGATTTCAGACTTGTGATTCTCAGTTTGTTTTCTCTGCCTCGTGCTTGTGCTTTCAGATGGGAGCTCTTGGTTGGTTGCTCCAGTCAACATGCATGCCTGCTGCCATGCTTCCCCTTCGTCATGGTGATGATTCCTCGGGAACTGTAAGCCCAAACAAACCCTTGCTTCTCTAAATTGCCTTGGTCATGTGTTTTATCACAGCAACAGAAAAGACCTAGTATACCAGCCACCCAAGGCACTTCAAGCCGCTCTGAGTTTTCCCATGCTCTTGTCTTCTGTTATTCCCCCTGCTGGTAAGAATGGGTAATTGCATGGTGTCCTCATTGAGGCCTCCAACAAAGCCTTAGAAAGCAATGTCCCCACTGGGAAAGTCATGGGTGTTGTCAGAGATAAATTTTGATGAGATAAATTTTGATGTGCATATTAGTTTTGTTGGGGTTTTGATAACGAAATGCCACAAACTGGGTGCCTCAAACAATAGATTTTGACTTTCCACTGTTCTGGGGGTAGAAATCTAAGACTAAGATGCTAGTGTGTATGTTTTGTGTGGGTGTGTTTGTGATGTTTTTTGAGGCCTCTGTGCCAGCCTTGCTGAAGTCCTACTGTGTCTTTTCAGTGTTTCTGATGTCCCGAAACCTATTCATGACACCAGTCAGGCTAGGCATGCTGGCACGTGCTTGCTATTCTCACATTTGGGCAGCAGAGGCAGGAAGATCAGGAGTTCAAAGCCACCCTCAACTATAGTGATTTTGAGTTCAGCCTTGACTGCATGAGACTCTATCTCCAAGAAAAACAGAAAAAAAAAACAAACAAAGAAAAACATCAGACGAGAAAGGATAGCGGAAGTTGGAGAGATGTCTCATCTGGTAAAGAGCTTGCCTGAGGAAGTCCACAATGCTCAAACAAACATCTGGTCATGATGATGTGTGTTTGTGATCCCATGCTAGAGCACTAGAGAAAGGGGAAGATCTGGGGCTCAAGGCCAGTCAGTCTAATGGGTGAGCTGTAAGCCAGTGACAGAGCCTCAAAAGAGATAGACAACATCCCAAAAGATGCCACCAGAGGTTCTCCTCTGACCCACACATTCATACACACATGTGCACACACCCATGTATGTATCTGCACTTATACACACACCAGCACATAGACACACACACACACACACACACACACAGACAGAACTGGAAAATAAGAAAAATAAAGGACACACACGAGTTAAGGTAATTAGAGATCACTCTCCAACATCCTTGTTTACCTCATACTGACCCAGTCACATTTTCAGTCACTGGGCGTTAGAACTTCAATACAAGGGCTTTGGCACAATATGGATGGGTCATTCCAATCAATACGTACTCCTTGAGATGAAGGGGTTTGTTGTTGCAAGAGAATCTAACATCACCAATATAATCTTATTCACACACACACACACATATAAGAGAATGCATAGGTGTGTGTGTGTGTGTATGAATACACTCACAAATATATTTATGTGTGTATATATGAATAAAGTGGCCAGAAAAATGGCTCAGTGGGTAGACTCTAATAAGTATAAATTAAAAAACTAGAAATACAAAGAATTTTGTAGATTGGAAAAATACAAAGATTTGTAGATTGGTAAGGAAATACAGAAGACAAAAGAGAAATCATTTTGATCTAGTTTAGATCCAAAGAGAGCACCTCATTGAACATGTCTCCAAGTGTGGCACAGGTGCCATGCCTTAGAAATCACCTAAGTGACTTGAGAGATGGTTTAGCAGTTGAGAGAACTCACTGATAAGAGGACCCAGGTTCAGTTTCCAGCACCCACAGGGTGACTCACATTGCTGATAACTCCAGTTTCAGGGGATCTAACAGCCTCTTCTGGCTATCTTTGACACTGCATGAATGTGGTTTAGTTGTTTTGAATCAAGGTCTTACTACATAACTGGTTGGCCTGGAATTCATAGAGATCTGCCTGCCTCTGTATCCTCAGTGCTTAGATTAAAGGCATGCATCACCAAGCCCAGCAGCTCTATTCAAACATTCAAATTTTAAAATTACATTTATTTAGTGTGTGTGTGTGTGTGTGTGTGTGTGTGTGTGTGTATGTGTTTATACATTCGTGTGTGTTAATAGGTTATGAAACAAGAAAGGGTATCATGAGAGAGGAGGAAGAGATCCTAAGTGGGAGAGGGGAATGAAGGCAGAGACCTTCCTTCTGCCCTCCCTTCCTCCCTCCCTCCCTTCCTGCCTGTCTTCCCCTGGAGTACCACTTCTTGCTGGGCAAGCACTCTCCCACCAGGCTGCATCCCCAACCTACTTATTGTCACCTTTAAAGACACCTTTAAAGAAATATGTGCACTTTGCTCAGGGGCAGGGGCCTCACAAGGAGCTTGGCTGCTTGAATCAAGAAGCCTTATTGTCCAACTGGTTGGTAATGTTCTCTAGCTGAAGACGCAATATCTGAGAGGCATTGAACAGACTTTGACTGGTACTTTATAAACCCAGACTTTCAGAGGCATTAGAAGCAGAGGGAGCGTTGTTAAATTTATACAGGAAATTAAGATGTAATAGGCTCTCCTTGTAAACAGAAGCCATTAGGAGTTAGCCCTGGGAGAACTCAGTCTCTTGGAAAGCAAAGGACTCCACCAATTATCAATATGCCTTAGTTTGTAATGACATCAGGAAGTTTCAACTCTTGAATTTGTTGGAAACAGGATTTTGTTTGTTTATTTTTTGATCTATAGCTGTACATACAGACTGCCCTATGGGTCTCTTATGAAATGCCTTATTATAAACTTTACTTAATTCCAGGAACTTCTATTATAAAACCATGTTTCCTAGACATTTGTTCCTGGAAATAGTATGTGAGAAGGGGGGTCAGACTCGCAGAAGCGCAGGCGCCTTCTCGTCTCTGGGGGAAGCAATCTGTTTAACATGTAAATCAACAGAATAGGTGCAAAAGCAAGGAAAGCCAAGTGATTTCTTCTTCCTGTAGCGGTTGGCAGCAAACAGTCCAGAAGCTTCTGCAAACCTCCAGTGCATTATTGGCTTGGGATCGTGCACAGAACCACATCCAGGGCCATGGATTTACCCGAACAAATAGACAGAGGCTTTCCAAAGCTGCAGTCTAAGTGCTGTTGACACTGTAAATAAGAGAGATACAAACAGCTCTCAGAAGAGCTACCCTACTGTGGCTCACTCCTGCTCGTATCTGTGCTGCTGCGTGGGAACAGTGGAGTTGGGAGGCTTGGCAGGCAGGGAGTGCTAAGATCTGCCCTGCTGATAAGACTTGGAGATGCAACAGATGAGCGATCTGGAAATGCATTTTCTACACTCTCTGCAAACAACACTGGGCTACTGTGCTCACTTGTTATTTCTCTAAAAGCTGGCCAGGTGGGCAGGTGAAGCAGGAATGCCAAGAGTCATCCTCCAGGCTCACTCTGGTGTACGAATGCCATCACTTCCTATGCTGCTGGTCTGCCATGCTCTATGTATTAGCATCTTGTTGGGAGTGGTATGTCCCTGTGTTCTATACACATGTGAATATGTGGGTGTGTGCACCCAAATGTGGAAGCCAGAGGTTGACTTTGGGCATCTTTCTTAATCACTCTCCCCACCTTAGTTTTGATATAGATTCTGTCTCTGAACCAGGAGCTTGCTAATTGGCTAGACTGGTTGGCCAGCAAGCCCCAGGATCTTCCTGTCTTCACATCTCCAACACTGGGGTCACAGAAGGATAACACTGTAGAACCTGACATCAAGTTCTCAAGTATGTGCCAACTGAGTCATGCCCTATGTAAAGCTCCGAGCTCCTTGCTGTGGAAAACATAAAGCCATATTGATAGCTTTAGTCTTGGGTTGATCAACAACCAGCTAGGCTATTGGAAAACAGGAGACTAAAGAGGTTCTAGGACCCTTGATGTAGTACAACCTGCTCTCTAGTCTTTGTCTGCCACCCGACTGTCTAGTGTTCTGCTGTTTCCACTGAGTTCAGTACAGACAGACACCCCTTCCATTCTAATGAGTTCCCATCCCTTCCTTTTCTCCCAGCCAAGCCAACAGACCAGACTCTCCTCCATGACACCTCCAAGAAACACCTTAGTGGAAGGTAGTGTTTTGTTCCTGCTCTGAGCACTCACCGTCTTCATTACACAGCACTGTGATTCTCAAATCATGTGACAGTGTCAGGGTGGACTTCAAAAGTCCCCAGGATGTCTCAAGATATGTAAGATTTTCCTCCAAGAAAACCTTTGTCAGACAGTTTACAAGCCCCTCCCTTGAGAAAGCACACTTTTAATATTAGAGGTCAATATCACATCCTTTGGTTTTTCTTTTATGTTTTGGTAATCTTAGTCCCCTGTGGGTCTAACACAGTCTGGATTCCCACCCAGATGGCACTTTGACTGCAGAGTTGGTTAAGAGCTAGGATCAGTTCCCAGACCTGCAATTGAGAACAACAGGATACCTGGCCTCCTACCATTTGGATATTTCTCAAGAACTACAATCTATTTGATGACACCCTTCCCCCCAATTTGATAAAAGAAAAAGGTTCCATGTGAAAACCAACAGGAAATAGGAAACAAAGGGATGCGATCAGCCTGATTCCACTCGGTGAAGAATGCGGCAGTGTCTATAAATAAGTCTCTGTAATTAATTAATAATGGAATACAAATGGATTTCCTTTCAAGCTTTTGTATGTTGTTTTCAAATGGCTACCAAATTTTTAAGCCATAAATACTTATTAAGTCATTTGGGCCTAATTATATAATTACTTCATAAACGAAAGTGTTGCTATTCCTTTTGCCGAGGGGCACCGTGGAAAAATGCCTGAGACATTCAGGGTTTGGTGAGCATGGAAAGGGGGAACTTCTCACCCAGCACCTTCTGTCACAGTGGCTGTGTGGATTAGTACTTATAGCCTTGCCTGTGTGAATGCCTGCAAAGCAAGCCAAGCTCTTATGTCTGTTTACTTTGTTTGCGTTGGGCTGGACCTGAGAAAGAGAAGAGAGTTCTCTCCAGAGGACCCAAATGAACTTCAGGGTAAGAGAGAGACCAGCAGGTGCTTCTGAGGGAAAGGGACAAGCTTCAACCAGAGGAAACAAAAACAGGAAGAGGCCGGGAGGAATCATAAGTAAGATGAACTCTAATTAACTCAGTGGTTGAAGGCTCGCACAGTTCTCACTCCAAGGCGTGTCCCCCCTCCTCTGCAGCTAAGGGTCTGAGCAGCAGATGTTTGCTCTTATCTCATAATGAGGGGCCTATTTTAAGTAAACTTGTTTTATTGCTATTAGTGCATGTTTTAAAGTTAGTACTAATGAGGGAGTGAAAAGTTATTTCCGTGTTTGTTTGTTTGTTGTGTTGTGTTTGCACTGCTTTGTATCTAGAGTTTTCTATGCTGAGAACATTCTATTTTGCTATTCAAACAAAGCATCAGTTCATCTAGTGTTGACAGCTACATGTGCAGATGAACTTGGGGGGACTCTGCCTTCCGTGGATCTGCTCCTGGTAGGTGCTGTGATGGCATCTTCAGTCCTAAATAGCTGTGGGTGATTGCCTGAACCAAGAGGGACCATTAGTGAACAAAGCCTTGGGAGCTTATAATGATTTAGAAGTTAAAGCAGCTTGAAGGCTGGAGACCAGCGCCACATATATGGGGTATGGTGGTGCACTGTTGTAATGCTAACACTTGGGAAATACTGGCAAAGGGATCGGAAGGTAACAGTTACTCCTAGTGTATAGTAAGCTTGAAGCTAACCTGGGATACTGGAG
This sequence comes from Cricetulus griseus, assembly GCF_003668045.3. Taxonomy (NCBI): domain Eukaryota; kingdom Metazoa; phylum Chordata; class Mammalia; order Rodentia; family Cricetidae; genus Cricetulus; species Cricetulus griseus. The sequence goes on from NC_048601.1 coordinate 62,751,139, forward strand.
ACAGAGACAGTTTAGATCACCTGGGCTAAGGTTTTGCCAGCCCTTTAGTAGAATTTCTGGATGGGAACAGACTCTTCACAGCACTGATGGAGATTGCATAAGACTAATGATAGGACGGTGTGTTAAATAATCACTCACTTATAAGCATTTAAGCCAGGTGGTGGTGGCGCACACCTCTAATGCCAGCACTTGGGAGGCAGAGACAGGTGGATCTCTGTGAGTTCAAGGCCAGCTTGGTCTACAGAGTGAGTTCCAGGACAGCCAGGGCTTCACAGAGAAACCCTGTCCTGCAAAAACAAAGCAAAACAATACCATTTTAAATGAAGAAAATATGATATGTGTTTCCTGGAAGCAGTGCTTTTCTTCAGTCTTATCTTTCCTTTTCCATTTTCTGGTTGTGAACTGACCATGTTTGAACGACTTCCAGAGATGTATACTTTTTTTTTTTTTTTGACAGGTTTCTCTGTAGCTTTGGAGCCTGTCCTGGCAGTCGCTCTGTAGACCAGGCTGGCCTCGAACTCACAGAGCTCTTCCTGCCTCTGTCTCTGAGTGCTGAGATTAAAGGTGCGCACCACCACCCACCCGGCCGAGATGTACACTTCTGATTTCTATTTGTCAAACTGTCCTTCAAACACTGGCTTTTGGACTTGTCTGGTACCTCTGCTACCCTAGATCTGGACTCCTCCCTAAGGGTCCTCAGCTGCCATGGCTACATGGAACAGCTGCCTCCACGAGGATTTGTTGGGGATAGAGAGTGATGCAGCTGTGATCACATCTTCAGACAGAACCTAAACACAGGGATTCCCCGACGCCAACACACACACACACACACACACACACACACACACACACACACACACCAACTACAAAACCTAAGGATGACAATTTCTTATGAACTTAGAAATTTACGTATTTATTTGTGTTAAGGACTGCTTGCTACTTGAGAACTCTACCACTGAACTGCCTCCCAGTCCTTTTTCCTTTCCCAGACATGGTCTCACAAAGTTGCTCAGGCTGGCCTTGAACTTCTGCTGTACCCTAGGCAGACTTTGAACTTTGGATCCTCCTGCCTTAGCCTCCTAAGCAGCTGTGATTACAAGCCAGAGTCACTGGCCAGGCCCCGCTAAAGCTTCAAAATTTAGAATCAGGCAGTAGTTCTGTAGCTGGCCCTGGCCTAACACCGTCAACAGCTATGTGGTCTTAAGCAGGTGACATAATGTATCTGAGCTGGTTTCCTCATCAATCAAAATGGGAATAAAAGCAGCATGTAGTTCACATGAGGATTCAGCACCAATATATGCAACTGCTTAGCAGTGTTCCAGGTACAGTGGAGGTGTCATTCATCAGGGACCCACCTGTGCTCTGTATGTATACACCATGTGTGACCATGAGCTAATCATGTATACAGCATGTGTGGTCATGAGCTAATCCTGAGCATCTCTTGGCCTTAGGTTTCTGCCCTGTATTGGTGGCATCTAACTCTCTTCTTCACTGTGAGATTGAGATGAAAATGGAATGAAGCCCTTGTAAACTAAACTTTCTGTATAAACATTAAGACTCTAATCTGTTATTAGTGTTATTGATTAGGGGCAGTGAAGACCATGATAAAGGGCTCTTTCACAGGAAAGTTGCTGAGTGCCGGACATGTGTGGACATGTGTGGACACGTGTGTCCAGGTGGAGCCCCGGCATCTCTGGCCACTGTGACTTCATTCTTATAAGCTATCTTCCAGGAGCGCCTAGGAGATAGTTGCCTTGGTTCCTCCTTGGACAGAGAAACAAAGTCCAGAGCCTCATTTTGCTTCTCTCCATTTCCCCAATTAGGGAAACAGTCAGACACTGTCAGTTCTTCGGGTTGTAACAAGCCCTGGGATGCCCTGGAGGGAGGAGGAGAAGAGAGGAGACGGAAACTCTCCCTGTAAAACTTGGCTTTGATTGAATAGCTTCCAGTTGCCTTGAAATCTAATCTCCTTTTGAACTTGAATTTGCCGCCGTCAGTCACATTCTTGGAAGGCTCTGAGTGCCAGCCTTTTACAGAGGTGTAGAAATGACACTCCTTTCCAAGGACCCCACTCCAGGGGTGGTAGAAGCTATCAGCCCAAAATGCCTCCTTTTTCCTGTTGATCATGACTGGGGTTTCTGGAGGGTTTGGCTTGAGGGTTTGTGTGGACATCCTATTGTCTGGACTTAGAGAAAGTGGTCCTTTTTCTCTTTGGTGTCTATTTCTTATCAAATTCTCAGATGCTCGACTTCTACACCAACTAATAAAACTGGACTTAGGTTACATCCACTAACTCATGGCATAATCAATTCAACAAATACCCGTTGAGTACTTTCTATGGGTGTGGGCACTGGGTAAGCGGTGGGTGATATGAGCACTCCCCCTCCCCTTTTCTGTGATGTGCACTCTGGTACTCATTCAGTCAGGAGTGAAGTCTGTTAAAGTCTGGCCTAAAGTAAGGGCGAGAAAGCTTGGGTTTGAGAGAGGTCTGAGATGTGAGGGGCATGAATTATTGGGGGAAAACTTCATTTCTATGACCCCTTTTCTCATGTGTAAAATGGGCATTGTCTTAGTGAGTTGGGTTACTATGACAAATGAGGTGACTGGGTGATTTAAGCAACACACTTTTATTTCTCATCGTTCTGGAAGCCGAAAGTCTGAGACCAAGGTGGCAGCATGGTGAGGTTCTGGTAAGAGCATTGCTGGGTTGCAGACAGCAGACTTCTTTCTCCCTGTAGCCTCAACGTGGCAGAAAGAGGTGAGAGAGCTCACTGGGCCTCTTTATAAGGCCACAGTTTCCACTCTGCGGGATTCCATTCTTATGGCTTTACTCACCTATCAAAGTCTCAGCTCCTAATCATCACATTGGAGCCTTAACACACACTGTATTTGTCTTGTTGAAACAGGGTCATTCAGCCTGGGATGACCTCACACTCATGTTCCTCCTAACCCAACCTCCAAATGCTGGGAATACAGATGTATGCTTTCATGCCCAGCTGAATATACAAAGTTGGGAGGGACACAAACATTCAGACTGTAGCCAACCTGACACAGCACAGTCATCTGATCTCATTGCAAGGATGAAATTAAGAAAGATAAAGTATCTTGAATATTATAATATTACGTGAAAATTGGCCCAACCAGGCTATATCAAACATTTTATTTGTTTATTAAGAAACGTTTATTTTGAACACTTATACCATGTGCTTGGAATGCAAGAATGAGTAAGAAACAGACACTATTTTCTGGTAGAGCAGATTGGTAGTAGTTGTAAAGCTTTGAGCAATGACAGACACACACATGAGAACTACAGGAGCAAAGAGGAAGGTAAAGAGGCTCTTCAAGCAAAGAGCTGGATCCAACCACAGCACTTGTCCATGATCCTAAAGCATCAAATGCTGACCAAGGAGTATTGAGAGAACAGATATTAGGGAATTAGGTCGTTGAAAGCTCTGTGTACCATGGTCATAACGTCTAAGTTTATTCTTTCAATGTTCTGATGCTGAAAGCTTTGAGTGATGATATCATAGTGCCCCCAACAAACTGGGGTCTAGTTAATGATGCTATGTGAAGGACTGGTGAACAGGAAGTGAGTGGTTCAGTGGTTCAGGTGGTTCAGTGATTAAGAGCACTTACTGGTCTTTCAGAGGTCCTTGGTTCAGTTCGAAGCACCTACATGTTAGCTCACAAACATCTATAATGAGATCGGTGTCCTGTTCTGGTTTGCAGGGATACATGCAGGCAGAACACTATACATAATAAAGAAATATATCTTTAAAATAATAATAATAATAATAATAATAATAAAAAGTTCAGCTTTCAGTTGCCCCAACATATTAAACATGAGTGATTTCACTCCAACCTGACTGCTAGCTCTTTTGTTTTGTTTTTCAAGACAGGGTTTCTCTGTGTAGCCCTGGCTGTCCTAGAACTCACTCTGTAGACCAAAATGGCCTTGAAATCACAGAGACCCACTTGCCTCTGCTTCCTGAGTTCTGGGATTAAAGGCATGCTCCACCACACCTGGCTGGCTGCTAGCTCTTTAATTCACAAATCTTCCACATAACGGAAGATGTGAACCACAACCCATGGACAATCTTGGCATCAAGCAAGACCTGCCAAGTGGGCCAAGACCAAAACAAAAGTACCACCCCAAGTCTTGGAAATAACTGTCTGTAGCCCTCTGTTCTCAGCTCCACTTCCCTCATTTGGAAGGGCTTCCCAGAAGAAATAACACAAGCCAAATCCACAGTCACCACTTTCAGTGTGGAAAGTGAAAGCTTCGATGGGCCAGCTTGGCAAAGATTTTCCCATTTTGTGCAAACAATGTGATTTCTCATCCACCATACCCATAAGCTGCACCTGAGGCCAAGTCACTGCAGAAAACAGGACTAAAGACAAACACCACTGTTCCTCTCTCTGCATCCTAGCAGGTGGCTCTTCTTTGACTGAAGCAAGGGGAGAATAATGGAGGCTGTTTGAATGATTGGGAAGAGCCCTGGCCTGGGAGCCTTTGCTCCTTCATCAGAAAAATGATGCAATCAAAGCCACTCCATTGCTTGTTGCAAAATGGGAAAGAGATAATGGGTGTGAATGAAGTTTCTTGACCTTGGAAGACTGCTCAAAGTTGGACGACAATGACAAATAACTGGACAAGGTAAAGGATGGTGGAGCCTGGCTTCCCACTTGCCTTGGTAATAGTTACAGAGCACACACACACACACACACACACACACACACACACACACACACACACTCACACACACCACACACACCACACACACACACACACACACACACT